>NW_006294116.1:1151614-1171797 GCF_000327345.1 Myotis davidii
CCCCAGAGTAAATTTAAACAATGGTCAAAGCTGGGAAGAATACATTATGACTGGCTCAGCTTCTTCCTGTTACCCCTGTTTGGGGGTGGCAGTTATTCTATTTATTCATGAAAGACTGTATATCTCTGACCCTGCCATTCTTTGAATTCCCTTCCTCAAAATTCTCTAAATCCTCCTCTGTCTAGGCCTGAGATCTGCCAAGTCAGCAGAGCTTTCCAGAAAAGGATTCCCATAATCCAGTCCCCAATCCCTACTCTACAAAATCTACTCCCTTCCTTGTGAAGCTGTTCCAGGTGGAGTCCACCAGATGCTTCTATTAACCTGGGTGATCAAGTCCCATAAATTTGTTCTGGGATCTGTGGTCAGGACATGTCCAGGAGGGCACCCTGGCCAGTGGGTCACTCCCTGCTGGCCAGTGAATCTTTCTTTAATGATGCTGCACACAACTGGGGAATCAGAATCTTGTTGACACATCTATTAGGTGGTCCTGTTGGACACAGGACCAGTTCAAGGCTCTGGACTAGCCATCAACTGTTGTAGGCCCTAGGGCTGTGGCCGGCAAACTGCGGCTCGTGAGCCACATGCGGCTCTTTGGCCCCTTGAGTGTGGCTCTCCCTAAACCTTAGGAGTACCCTAATTAAGTTAATAACAATGTACCTACCTATATAGTTTAACTTTAAAAAATTTGGCTCTCAAAAGAAATTTCAATCGTTGTACTGTTGATATTTGGCTCTGTTGACTAATGTGTTTGCCGACCACTGCCCTAATGGCTTGAGCTATAGGTCTGGATTTTTGCATGCCTCTTGCCTGTCCATGTTCCTTCAGGGTGTCACCTCTGTCAACAGCACTGCAAGAGGCAGAAGTGCTGGAAGGCATCCTTTACCTTGTGTGCCCCACAGTCACTGTGCCACTCACTCTGCAGGCTCCATGCCACCAACCAGAAGAAGCTCCAGGGGTACCTTCAGCTCTTTCCTGAGGGCTTTCAGGACAGTTGCTCTACATCACCTGGGGGCTTTCTGACCCATGTCTTCTCTTGCTTCTCCAATGTGTTCAAGTCGCATTCTCACAAATTGCTCTTAAACTGGTCTAGAGGTGGGATTGGACATTTCTGTACAAATGTCTCTCAACACATTGCCTGCTTATAATCTATCATTAAGGTTAGTAGGTAGGTTATGATACATTCAATAAACAAGAACCACCATAAGGCTGTATGAGGTATACAAAGGAAGTATATAAAAATGAAAGGATGGTTATGCCTCCTCAAGAAGCTCACAAACTGGTAGAAGATAAAAAGCATATACAAGGATGACATTAATACCAACTAGGACCTCTATTGTGAATTATCCATAGATCTTTATGGATAATTAAAAACAAAATAATGGGGAAGGAGCAGGCATTTTAAGTGATGGGGTTGGGGGGAAAGGCGTGTAGAGCAGATCTAGAGAACGCACAGTCCATTTTTGTTAAAATAGACAAAATTTGGACAATAAGAAAGAATATAATATTAGATGGTCAATTCCCCTACTGTTTTCACAAGTGCAGAAATTTAATCCTACTCTTTTCTGTGAATAAATATGTTTAGTTCATAGCTTGGAGTAAAATATGTTTTTGATTTCTTGAACTGAGTACAACTGAATACTGGCATTTAGTATTAAGTCTTAAAATCTCTGAATATGCTTGTATATGTGTTTGGGGGGGCATGCATCAGAGAAAACCCAGAGATATTGATCTGCACTAGAAAGAGTTAATGGTACTTCATGGAATGAATTGTGTAAATAACAATGAAAGATAGAGACTATGTAGGAACAGATGCCAAACAGTCCCAGATTGAGAGCACGCTGAACTGAAAGATGTGATGAAAAGGAGGGGCTGAATATAAACAACAGACCTATATTGCAGCAACAAAAGTACATTTCTGAGTTAATTTTTTCTCTTGGACATCAGGGAAAATGGTGGTAGCTTTAAAAGTGAAAAAGAAGGTAGGAGAAAACTTGGGTTATGAAGAAAGCTGAATTTGTTTCTTTTATTTTTTCAACATTTTAATGAATTGCTGAGGACTTCCTTCCACAGTTGCCTATCGAAGCTGGAAATCGCTGTTCATCAATATAGGGTGTGCTTTCTCTAAGACAGCCTGGGACAGGAGCTAGGAGGTCCTGGAACTTGATAATGTCCTGATACATGATGAATTCTTGATATCTAAGGCTCCTGCCATTTATTTCAAACCTGAGTGTAACCACGTGTCTAAGTGGGGAGGTGGTATGAACTAACTTGAGGTAAAGTTGATAAGGCTGAATATGAATGACTGCACTCTACAGTCATAGTCAAACTATTTTTACTTTTTGTCTATATGTAATATTATGACTACATTAGCCATAACACCTATAAAACTTTGAATAAACATTTATAATATATTTAAGTTCTGGACATTATGAAACACACAACACTTTCTTAAGTAGTATAAGATTTTACAGGAGTTGTAAAGTACAGAGCATTCCTGTATGTCTTTCACTCAGTTTTCCCTAATGTTATCATCTTATAGAACCACTAGAAGCTCAGTGCACTAAATTCGTGCACGGGGGAGGAAGGGGTCCTCCGCCTGGCATGCACACTGTCCAGTCTGGGACCCCTCGGGGGATGTCCAACTCGTAATCCAGGATTGCAGGCTCCTAACCACTTGCCTGCCTACTGGCTTGATCACTGCCTAACTGCTCCCCTGCCAGCCTGATGGCCCCAACTGCCCTCCCCTACTGGCCTCATGGCCCCTAACTGCCTCTGCCTCGGCCCCCACCACCGTGGCTTAGTCTGGAAGGAAGTCAGATGGTCAGAAGGTGTCTGGTCTCCCAGTCTAATTAGCATATTACCCTTTTATTAGTATAGATGGTACATTTATCACAAAACTAAATATTTAAAATTTTGCTTTTGAAATAGGAAAAAGTTTCAACAGTGATCAAAAGTTTATAACTTGATTTATCTTTCAAAACTTCATTTTCATCTAGCCATATGCACATGTCATAATCAAAATGTTGTTTTACCAAATATATGGACTGCAACATTCTGTGAACTATATGAACATAACCTAAATCAGTAGATTACGTTACTTTAAACCCTTAGTGACACTGTAATCGGCCATGTTCTCTTCTAGACGTCTCATACCCAGTGAAATAACTTATTTATCTATCAGTAAATTACAAATAAAAATTGTAAGTAGTTCAAATTTAAATTTCTCATGCTTAGACCTTTAAACATTATTTCCAATTACCCACTATGAAAACAAGATGAAAATTTAATTTAATTAAATAAATTACAGAGCTGCTAAAATTGTGTCAAATTAGTCAAAACTATGTTTTTGCCAAGACAGATACAAATATTTCTTCATACTCAGACTATTAAGCAAGCCCTACAACAATTCTTAAAAAATAGATGGTTATAAATGTATCATTTATGCTATGAAAATGATAAATACATTTCAACCATTCCAGTTACCATAACAACAGAGTAAATGCTGTTTCCTTTATTTTAGCTTCAATCACATTCACTTTGATTGCCAAGACCAAAAATGAGAGAGAGAGATTTAATGCAGAATTTGTACTTCCAATTAAGGGTAAATAACTAGATTTGTATCCACTTTGACTTTTTGATATTGGTTCCATTAGGTCTCTGTGTTAAGAAATATTCTAGTATAATGTCTAGGTAGAGTAGAGAAAGATATATTCTCTATAATCTCTTACAGTTTGGTGTAATATGAGATTAAGTTTTGGCCAATTCAATGCTAGCATAAGTGTCATATGACAGTTTCTGTAACCTTCCCTCAAAGATAGCTGGTGCACACCTTTTTTGCTTCCTTTCCTTCTTCATATATTTCTTCATTCTACTTTGTAAAGCACAGCTATGATGGGGAGAGCTCCTATTACCATTTTGGACTCTGAGGACATGTGATGTATACTGGAGATGGCAGAGCAGTGGACTAGATATAACTTTGGCCTTTAAGAACTTTCTGGAACAGAGTAGCCATCCCAGCAGTTGACTGCCTCTGAATTTCTCCACAAGAGAGGAATTATTTCTATGCCATTGGCAATTTTCCATTTTTTATGCTGTTTGCAGTTGAAACTAATCCTAAAGTGCAACTTCTCTACAAAAAAGTGACAATAGGAAAGATAGTCCTAGGTATCAATATGTTTCAAGAAAAACGATCTTCATTCATGCACGTACTCACCTGTCACCTACGATCACTTGAGTTTCCTACCTACCCTGCTGACACAGCTTACCTGAGCCTTCACAGCTCTCAGTCCACCACTGACTTTTATTTTTGTTTCTTAGTGTGTTTGTTTTTGAAAACACCATGATACCCCAAAATAGTAATAACCCGGAGTTCTGCACACTGGTAGTAAGGAGCAATTTACTTGAGGCTCTTTGTTTTTCAATTCTGGGAAAATTGATAAAAACAGTTAAATGTTACTCTTGATGCTATTAAATCAGCAGAGTTGTTTATAGTTTAGTCAAAATCATTGAATAAGCCATTTATATAAATTCAGTTGAGAACATGCAGAGATATTCTTAAATAGAAAAAAACGTATTTAAATGGGATTAAAATAGCTTAGTTATATTAAAAACCTATTTTGTCAAGCATAAGAAAAATTTGAAAAGAATGAGGTAGCAAATATGGAAAGAGATAAATTATTAATACTTTGCTAAGTGAGAAGAACAAAGAGATGTGATAAGTAACTTTTGAATAATGAAGAAAACAAAAAGGGAAAGTATGTTTTTAAAGAAAAAGGATGTAGAGAGAAACGGGATAATGCAAGATCAAGAAAATATTTTAGGCTAAATTCTAAGAGAAACTCTTGGTCCAACAGAAACCATTCTGGAATTGTTCAAAGTGGGATATAATAGAACATAGAAACAGATAAGCACCTGAGGTTGACAACTGTACCTCTGGCCTTGCCTGGCAGCTCCAGGACAAACCAGAATAGGAGAGTCATCAGGATAAAGCTGTGAATCTAAACTTGTCTGCCAAAGAACTCATGTTTATGGCCAAATCCTGCAATAAATAAATCTATTCTTCCTATACCAGACTGCAGTATCTCTCTTCTGTGAGAACTATGCTATTTTTTCTTCCATTTTTCTTCCTTCTTAGCTTCTCTAGTATGTTCTAACCTAGACTGAAAAAATTTATTTACTCTATATTTGATTTTACCTTTTATTTTATATATTTTAGTTTTCATTATTTCTTATTTTGAGAGTCCCTTTATTAAAGCTGGAGACATAAAATAAGGAAGGGCTGAGGACAGAAGAAGCCACAGGAGAGAGCCTCGTTGGGGCCACTGTCAGCTCACTGGGAAGTCAGAGAAATGGGGCCTTGGGGACAGGGTCAGGGATTTAACCTGGAACGAGCTGCCACTGCCCATGGCTCTCCTGCTGGCAAGTCTCATGGGGACCTTTAAAGTTTAGGCGATGCACGCTTGAGAGGTAAGAAAAGTGTGGGCGTATTCTGGAGAGGGAGAGCACACCCTAGGTCCTTTGGCTTGCAGTGGTTCTCAACCTTCTGACCCTTTAAATACAGTTCCTCATGTTGTGGCCCAACCATAAAATTATTTTTGTCGCTACTTCATAACTGTAATGTTGTTACTGTTATGAATCATAATGTAAATATCTGATATGCAGGATGGTCTTAGGTGACCCCTATGAAAGGGTCATTAGACCCCCAAAGGGGTCGCGACCCACAGGTTGAGAACCGCTGGCTTAAGGGTTTTAGAAGTTAGGATTTTAATGGAGGTCTTAGGGGAGGATCTCAATAGAATATTCATCACCTTTATGCTGATGAGCCAAAATGAGATTTATTCCCTTAACTTCATCTGTTCTTGGGTGTAGTTGGCATAAAGGGCACTAATTTGATTTCTACTATCTATCTTCCTGAGTAGGGCCTTTTAAGTGATTTACCCTCTTGTTGGGGAGAAGTGAAAACCATTTATTCTTAAGTGGCCTTGGTTAGGGAAGATAGGGTTTTGCCATCTATGTGCCTGACAGGCATTGGTCTTCCCCGAGGCTACTTAGTTCTAGTTTTCTTCTCTCACAGGCCATCCGATGCTCACAGGAGATTACCCTGCTCTTAAAGAGGAAATGTCAGTCCTATTAGTGTAATCAATTAGATTGTGAGCTTGATATTATTTGTTTTGAGGTTAATGCCTCTAAATGTGATCAATCAGCTTTTCAAATACTGTCAGCTATTCTGGAAAAACAGTATTTTGAACAGGACACTGCAAACATTTTTCTTCAAGACTGAATGCCAATAAAACTGTATTTCCTGGATTAACACTAATTGTGTTTCTGAAGGTAAGACAGTCATGATTTTTTTTTAAGAAAAAAACCAAAACAGTTAATAAAGAAAGGAATACAAATAGAAAAAAATTGTAGTAAATCTAGAAGTTGATACTGCCATCTGTTGTTCAGAAATAAAATTGCATGAACTTTAAAGCTACTAGTACAAGGGTGGGCAACATTTTCGTGAGTGCGTGCCAAAACCAGCAAAATCTCTGACTCAAAATTCTTCTGCGTGCGAACCCCAATTTTTTGAGAACATATTATGCCTACTTGATATCTCTTAAGGTGTACATATGTGAAGAACCTTGAAGAAAAAATAAAATTCATTCGAGCGACAAAAACACAGTATATGATGATGAAAAATACATTTATTTTTTAATGTATACATGTACACCGATAATCCGACAGAAAACTTTATGACTCCGTGTGATATTATCAGTGGGACTTTTGCCTCTGCATCACTGATGACAGATTTTACATCAGGTTTATATTTTGTGACCTTCAGAGATATGCACGAGCCACTGCTTTCACTGAATTTATCTGAAAAATAAAAAAGTCGATATTGAGAAAAAAATGTAAATGGAAGATTATAAGAGAGGGTTTCGCGTGCCAGCAAAAGTTACTGGCGTGCCATGTTTGGCACACGTGCCAGGGGTTGCCCACCCCTGTACTAGTACATTTTCTCTAATTTTCAAGAAAAAATAGTATAGGATCATCTCAGTCAATATTTAATCAATACATTAAAAGAGAGAAAGATAAGGTGCTCTACTCATTCTATATTTCTGAGTTTGGATGAAGCACATGTGTCATTTCTTTTATATTGCATAATGTGTATGCCTTGAAATTGTTATAACTTTAAATATTATGTACCTACTTAAGTTAGCAACTACTAAAAAAAGAGATTAGTTCAGATAATGTTTAAAAATGAGAAGTAGAATAGCAGATATAAGAGACAATATGAATACTTTCAGTTTCCAAAGATAATAGACCTTACTTTATATAAAAATGTTAAAGATGAAAATGGCTTTTCCTTCTGAACAATGAAGATTATCAACTATGAAACAACATGCAACTCTGGCATCAAAATAAATACATACCTTGGACTTGAATGAATCCTATGCAATAAAGAGCTAATATGCAAATGATCGTCACATCCTTGCGCCGGGGCCTGGAGACCTGAGGCCGCACACCCCCACCCAGCGGGGCTTGATGGGGAATATGAGGCTGCGCCCCCTCACCCTCGAGGCTTGACAAGGGTGGGGCCAGCCACGTCTGGGTCTCACATGATTTCGAGGTTCACACGGGTGGGCAGGGACTTGATTCTGGGTCCTGTGGTGCACCCCAGACTCTGACAGGAGGAAGATTTTCATATACGTTTTACTAATTTTCTTTCATCTCTGACACTTCTATTATAGAAAAAGGGCAAATAGCAATATTAAAATATTTCCTCTAATTAATTCCCTTTTAATCTGCACGAATTTTGTGCACTGGGCCACTAGTAAAAATAATATTTTAAAATATTCAAATTATTTAACAATGAGAATTGTCTTTCCTTTTCATTTAAATAAAATATCTTAGAACTTTTAAAATATTCTTGAAACAGGCCTGTAAGCCAGGACAAGTGGAATAGGGAAACAGAGTCAGATAGCTGAACAAACTGGCAGATTAATTTACAACACATACAGAAGGTCACCTCCCTAGAAATAACATCAAGGCCTCAGTTGAATTTCAGCTCCAAACCCAGAAAAGCAGCAAAACCAGGTGGGTGACACCAGGACCAGTTACAATGATAAATAACCCCCTTGCCCTAACACTGACCAATCGGTGGAGACCATGCTCTGGAGGCACACACCTAGAAAACTGATGAATATTCTGCTAAAATGTCCTCTGAGACCTCCCTTAAGATTCCTGCCGGAGAGAAAGAGATAAAGCTTTAAGACAAAGGACCCAGTGAGCAGCCTCCACCATCCCCTTTTCCCACTCTTCCCCCACAGGCATGAATCTGCTCAACCCTAAAGGACCTCAGGAGACTTGCAACCAGGAGAGGAATGGGCAGCAGCCGCACACCCATGTTAACCCCCCGAACCTGATCCCAAGGCCCCCTTTCTCTGACTTCCCAGAGAGCTAGGCCAGTCCAGCCTAGGCTTTCCTGTTGCTTCTCCTATGCTAAGCCCTTTCTTGTTTCATGTGCCCAGTTTTAATAAATGTTCCATCATAGTCATCTAGACTCGAGCTGTGACATTTTTCCTGCACCAAGTCAAGAACCCACACACTACCAGCCGACCCTAGGCAGACCCGCCCAGGCCAGGTCCCCTTTTGGACTCTATGTAATTAATTTTATAAATGCAGTCAAAAGGCATAAAATTATACCTTTATTGATTCACTAAAAATATTTTTTGAGCTTTTTATGTAAAATAATTTTTTATAAATATATATATGTATATATATATCCTTAGTTATTTGGAAATCTTTATTTATCTGTTTATTTGCTATATATTTTTTAAATTTGCCCAAAGATCTTAAGTATTGATGATAGCAAAATTAACTTTTATTTAATAAAATCTTGCTATTCAAGAGGGGAAATAATCACATAATATACAAGTGTTGTCTGCAATTATTTGTTGCTAAAAGTCCTGAGTTCATTTCAGTATGTTAAAAAATAAAACAATTCTAGAATAAGCTTTATTTCTTGGTTAAAGAAAAGCAAAATTCTAAAGTAATATATTAAACCTTCCACTTCATAATTATATATAAATTATTTATTGCTTCATCTCTGTCACCTTCTTCTCCCCAGTTTGTCAAAAGATTTGTTGGTATAATAAATTTGTTAATATACCGACAGATAAAAGGAAATCCAGGGGAGTTCTGAATAATTTAGGTTTGTGACGTTACAAAAACATAATTAGTCTGGGCTACATTTCAAATCACGTCATGCTGCTGTTCACAGAAGTAGTTTAACACTCCACAGTAGGTCATTTCAATATAGCATGAGTCAGTCTTTTCTAATGTTATTAACATTGCAAGTGGAATTCTGAAACTACTTTTTAGAACTAGAGTCTTCTCTATAGTTATTCTAAGAGTACTCTTAAATGATAAAAAAAAAAGATTCCCCTATTTTTCCATAATGAAGAAATGCATTCATATCCTTGGCACTACTGATAATTTACACAAGGAAAAATTTCATGACGATTATCTTCTTACCTTATGTTTAACTCTATATGAGTCTCATTAGTAATAACATACAAGAATGAATTGATTCCATAGTATTTTAAGTGCAACCTGAAAAATCAGTCTATAGGAATCCAAATGTTTAAACAAGTCTTCAGTCTTATATCTCTCAAGCAGATATAAATCCCAAAGGAATCTGAATTAGCAGACTTCTGCTTCCATCCCAAGATGAGTAGCTTTTTCCTTTTGCTTGCTATAACACACACACACACACACACACACGCGCGCACGTGCGCGCACACACAAGCACACACACACACACACAAATATGAAAAAGTGACTTTCCGGGTGTTGGATATCAGGCAACAGTGATTACATACATGAGATATAAACGAGGTGGGCTCTATGGCTGCTCCAGGTTACTACCTAGAGGCAGTGTCCAGGCCATAGCATAGGGAGCAGAGGGTTCTCTCTGAGTTAAGTAGCTGGAATTGGAAAACTGGGGAAGCAAAGGTGGCTAGAACTTGCAGGGCAGAGACTAGACAGGAGAGAGCTGCACAGAGAGAAAAACTCCCGAGCTCTGCACAGGGCCATCCCCAGTGTTCAAGTGAGTCCTGCTGAGCACATGCAGATGAGGAAACAATCGGAGTGGGAAAGAACCGTGCAGAAGACTTAGAGGGAGCAAACTCCTGAGATCACATCGGGCCAGGATTAGTGCTTACTCTTCATACTCAGAATGGAAAACCACATATTTCACATGACAAGAGAACTAGGAATTGTCTTGCCTCAGGAGGCAACACAAAGTCGCCCTTAACTACATGGCTCACTGGTTCTGCCTCACAAAGATTAGAAGCAAGAACTGAAATGACCACACGGTTTCCCAGGAACTTAAATGTATCCCAGAACAACACTGAAGAATGTTTAAAGGAACACAAAAATGTCCAGCACTCAACAAAGAAAGATTCACAATGTATGGCATTCTATTGAAATTTACTAAGCATGAAAACATGAAAGAAGAGGGAGAAACTAAGATGGCGGCAGAGATAAACACCGGGAAATTAATGCCGCACACAACAATTGATTAATACCTCAGAGAAACAATACGGACTTCATCCAGAACCACAGGAAGCCTGGCTGACTGTAAACTCTACAACTAGAAGGAAGGATAGGCAACAAAGAAAGATTCACAATGTATGGCATTCTATTGAAATTTACTAAGCATGAAAACATGAAAGAAAAATACAACCCATAATGAGGAGAAAAATTAATCAACTAAAAGTGACCCTGAAATGACACAATAGATAGATTGAGTAGACAAAGCTATTGCATACTTTTAACTGTATTCCATGTGGTCAATAAAATAGAGGTAAGATTAAATGAGATAAATATAAACATAGATGATATAAAAAGACCCAAAGGGAACAATATTTAATATGGTGAATACATTGGATGGGATTAATAGCAGATAAAATAGTGCAAAAAATTATTCTACTTGAAGACATAGCAATATAAATGACCCACCACAAAAGGCAGACTGAAAAACAATTTAAGAAATCCGGCAAAGCATCAACAAACTGTGGGATAATTTCAAGTGGCCAAATATATGCATAATTAGAATCCTCAAGATGGAAGAAGATAAATATATATGTATTTGAAAAGTAATGGTGATCCCCCCCCGGCCCCCCAAAATTTAATGAAAACTTTAAACCCACATTCCAAGAACAATAAGCACAGGGAACATGAAAAACATACCAGGGCACGCCCATTATCAAATGGCTTGCTTGAAAAAAGACACATTCTCTGAAGGGAACAAAGACAAGGCTATCAATGTTTTTTTGTTTGCATATTTTGTTTTGTTTTCGGTCAGAAATAGTGTAAGCTAGGAGACATTGGAGTTAGCTTTTTTTTTTAGTACTGAAATAAAATCTATTACCTTAGAATTCTTCACCTGGCCAAAATATTCAAGTGGAATCTTATGGTATGAAAAGTTGTGAGATATTTTGAAGGAGAATGTTTCTGTGCTTTCTGCCCTATCTGGGATGAGCCACTTTTACACCATTGCCCTTCTTCCTTTAATAGCCTCGCCCACTCTCTAAATTTGTGCCTAGTAACCACAGGTGAAAATATAACAATTCTTGTATTGCTACTTCTCTGCCCCATTAATTTATTCAGAAATCCTGGAAATATTGTAGTGAATAGAGCAGTAACAAAATTCTGCCTTCAGAGAGTTTTACATTCTCGTCAGGAGGGGCAGATGACATATACAATCTAAGTATGTTGTATAGTTTATGAGATAATAAGTTTTACAAGAAAAATAAAGCAGGGAACCAGATACAGAATACTGGGGCAGGAGTGGTGGATGTTGCTGTTTGAAATAAATTAATCATATTTAATGTATAACATGCTGACTATAGTTCATAACACTGTATTGTATAATTCAAATTTGCTGAGAGAGTAGAAAGTTACACGTTCTCTCTCTATCACTCACACACAACACAAAAGTTGTTGTGAGATGATGGGTGTGTTAATTAACTCAGTGGGGCCAATCCTTTCACAATGTATACATATATTAAAATATCACATTGTACATTTTAAATACCTTACAATGTTTGTTGCAATGACACTTCAATTTGAAAATAATAACAAAACTAAATAAAAATAAAATAGTCAGGGGATGCCTCAGTGATGCGACAATTAAGGAAGGACCTGAAGGAGCAAGCTGTGTGGCCACCTGGGGAACAGTGGTCCTGGCAGAAGAAACAGTCTGTGCAGAGCCCTTGAGATCATAGCATCCACGGCGAGTGTAGCACCCAGGGAGCAAGGGAGAGAGATGTGATCAGATGTTGTTGGGGCATCTTTGTTTTCGATGCATTTATTTTATTTTTATTAAATTTATTGGGATGACATGGTTCCCAGTGTCATATAGGTTTCAAGTGTACATTTCTATGATACATGATCTGTGTATTGTAAAGCATTCATAAGCAATGAGTTTTTCATTGTTTTTGCACTCAGTCCTCTAAAAACTGCATTAGAAAAAGGAAAATAATAAAATTAACTTCAATATATCCAATACTCAAGTGAAAGTATTACATTTGACGAAATTGTTTTTATATCTTTTTTCCTTTGCTGAAATATTTTTAAGCAAAATTCCAGACCTACTCATTGCACCCCTATGCTTTAGTCTGTCTGTATCTCTACAAATAAAGCCATATTCTATGTAACTACAAAACTATTATCACATGAAACCCATATCAGATTATTCCTGTTTATCTGACACCCAATCCATAATCAAAATTCCCTGATTTTTCAACATGTTTTGCAATTGGTTTGTTTGAATCAATATCCAAACTCAACAGCCTTCTTAAAGAGTAATGACAATTTTACTGTACCTATAGTCTTGCCTTGAATCTATCTTAATTTAAAATATTTTAATATTCTTGGGGGGCAGGAGGTAGGGGGGTAAGAGATCAACCAAAGGACTTGTATGCATGCATGTAAGCATAACCAATGGAGATAAGACACTGGGGTATAGGGGAGGCCAGGGGACTGTCTAGGGCGGGGGGAGAAAATGGAAAGTTATGTAATACCCTTTATAATACTTTAAGCAATAAAAAAATATTTGAATATTCTTGAGACCTGAATTAGAGAGGAAATCAGTTAATTATAATTATAAGCACCCTAAATTCTACACTATATGTGATTTCAAGTGAAGATGCTAAAAAATAATACATTGATACTATTTTTATTATTGTTATTACTAATACAACTACTTGTTATACTATCATCTAAATCATAGGTCTGTTGTTTTATTATTTTTTTAAGTCAGAGAGGGCTTAACTTGCATACATAAAAAATTATATACCTTTCCATTACATGAAATAACTGGAGAAAAGAGAAGAGGAAAATCAGCCCAGGTGATAACAAAGAAAATGCTCCCAGCGGGGGTAAGTGGAGACCCAGCATTCTTTAAAATACCCGTTTTGTTCACATATTAAAATTATTAGATTTTAGGTCAAACATTATTGTCACACATTTACAAAGCAGCTATTTGATTTAGGACACATGAAGACTTAGCAATAAAATCTGTTAGGATTTGTACATAGCCTTCAATGTTCCCCTCCTATATTTTCCTAAAGGTTATACATGAGTTTTTATAAAAATTAAATTTTCTCTCCTTTTATTTTACCTCAAAATCAATGAGAGCATAAGTTTTTTATCTTCATGTATGTGCTGAGATTGGACTTCCTTTATTAAATTCTCTTCAGTAGCAAACCGCACGGTGCAGAGAGTGAGGAAAATTATTTGATGCTGATGACCCCATTTATCAAATATCAGAAAAATATGATTTCGTGTCATTTTCCAGTGCATGTTACTGAACCTGAACTGAACAAAAGAGACTCAACCTTAATTAATCATTCTCTCTTCCTTTCCAACAACTGTATGCTGAATGATGGTAAATTCATCTATGTCCTTCAAGTTTGAAGGAGAAGGGATTTAAAAATTCTAAGATTTTCAAGTCACCATGTAAAATTTTTATCCTGTAGGTTGATTGATCTCTTACAGACATTGGATATTATAACATTAACTTCCTACAGCTAGAATTGTTTTTCCACCTTCACACTTATGCTTTACATGTGAAATAATGTATGATTTTCCACTTTCATGGATAAACTTTAATTATATGTATGTTTTTATCTTAATTATTTTTGGTAGTTTCATAATTTTTTATTTCCAGCAGCTGAGTGTAGTCCGTGAATTCTTTCTGGTAAAAATGTTCTATGGATTATTTCATAGAAAAAAATTTGCTTTCAACTAGCTTATGTGTCAAATACAAAAATAAGTTATTGTATTCTCTCAAGGATTTATATTTCAAAAGGACAGTTAGATTCCCCCTGCCCGTCCTCCCCCAGCCACTCCCCATGGATACTTTGCTTAGTTATATATAAGAGATAAAATAGATATTGTTGGTAATAACTTTTATTTTTATCTAACAGTTTCTAGATGGAAAGCCTTTTGCTAATCCTAGGTTATTTCATTTACACTCTACAATGATCCTGTGTAGCAGGTACTATTGTAATCTGCATTTTACAATGAGGTAATGGAAGATTGAAAAATTAGATTAACTTGGATGTCAGATACTTGGCTCTTATTGCTCCTGAAGACACAGACAGTTTCTATTTTCCAAGAAACTCAGTGTCTTAAATGAAAGATAGTCTTTATGATGGTCAACTCCAAGTTGAAAAGTATTAGTATGTCTGTCTATGTGCCAACAGAATCATATAATGTCATATTAAGGCTTGAATGCACAGTGCTACAAGTACAAAAATTTTTTTCTCTCAAGGAGCTTGCTAGTATATTTAATGGGGAGATAACCTGATAATAAGTAAGTATATCCTACAACAATAGAGAGTGATAGTGCAAGAAAAAATAAAAATAGTGTCTAATGAACATGTCATTTAAGGCTGACCAATATTTTTGGCCACTCACATGATGTTTTGATAATTTTCTACATTATGATTTTTGATCTTTCCAAAACTGGGAAATAGAAAGCTTACTTTCCCAGCCACCTTTCATCTGGGATGCAGGCAATACCTTGGTTTCTACAAAACACATACACTAGCATAAGGTTTCAATATGGAATTGAACATTGTGACATTTGTTTCATTCAGGACATTGAGTGTCTTGACCAATATGGTGGTAGAGCAGTTTAGGTTTTCAGGAATAGTACTGGCCAATTCTGGTATTCAGTCCCGAGACATATTGATATAAAGGGGGCCCCAGATTCATTGGTATGACTGGTGGTGTTGATATGATGTGTTACTTGATATTTTTTATACTTTTCTTTTCTTAAACTACCCATTGTGAGTTCTATTGTTTGCAACTAAGAACTATGACTGATACACAGGGGTAGATGTAATAAGTTGGTCATAAAAGGATATGTCAGAAAAGACATAAATGTAAGAGATAAAAATAACAGAAATGAAAACAGTAAATTGAAAGTCCTGAAGTGGGAATTAGCTTGAAGTATTTTTGGAGTGGGAAGAACATCTATATGACTAAGAGGATTAAGCCAGGTAGACGAAAATAGACAATGAGATCAGGCAGAGAGTCATTGGGGATCCCTAAAGATCATTAACAAGAATTGGATTTTATAGTGAGTGTAATGAGAAGTCATTGGATAATTTTAAGAAGCAGCTTTATAATATGACTTACATTTCAAAAATTTACTCTGACTGCTGTGCAGTGCTGACTGTAGAGAAACCAGAGTGTTGGTGAAAATCACAAAAGTCAGGAGACAGAAGGTAGTGGATTAAACTAATTTGGAAAAAATGGAGGTCATAGAAATAGGTTAGAATCCAGAAATACCCTGTAAAGAGAGGTGTCCCATTTGTTTGTGTAGTGGATGTACATTGGGAGAGAAAGCAATTGGTTGAATTGTGGTAGTTTACTATGGGTGAGACAGCTAGAGGAGAGGTGATTTTTGTTTGTGGTTTGTTTTAATATGGTGATTGGAAATAATAAGCTCAGCTTTGAGCTTACACATTAGACACCTATGGCTCTAGATCAGCGGTTCTCAACCTGTGGGTCACGACCCCTTTGGCGGTCGAATGACCCTTTCACAGGGGTCACCTAAGACCATCCTGAATATCAGATATTTACATTACGATTCATAATAGTAGCAACATTAAACTTATGAAGTAGCAACAAAAATAATTTTATGGTTGGGTCACAACATGAGGAACTGTACTTAAAGGGCCAGAAGGTTGAGAACCACTGCTCTAGATGATCAAGAGAGAATATTGAGTTAGCAATATAAATTCTGGAGTCATCTGTACATAATGGTATTTAAAAATCTTCAAATACTAGATGACCCTCTGGGTACTAAAAGGAGATAGGGAATGCAAGAGGACCACATGCTAAGTTATGGAACATTCTAACTTTATAGGTTCAGGTGAATAGAGGAATTAACAAAAAAAGAAATACTGAGAAAGAATGGCCAATGAGATGAGATAAAAATGCAGGGAAACCCTGCTACCCACATTCTGAGTGAAGAAAGTATTTCTAGAAAGGCAGGTCATCGATTATGTCAAATGATGACTGGAATAAGATGAGGCCTGAGGATTTGATCATTAGTACTTGGCAAGAAAGAGGTAACTATGGATCTAGGCCAGGAGATCTTGAGAGTGATTGATTCAAGTGGAATAAGAAGCAATGAAAATCTTTCTTAAAGGTACCAGGTATGGAGATACTAGGAGCTGAGGAAGTGGTCATGGGAAGTACATAGTCCACTGGTTTTCTGTAAAGAAGAGCACGGAAAGGGGTTATACCTGAAAATATGGAGTTTAAGGAAACACTTTTATTTTTCTACCATATTCACATTGATACACAAATTTCCTAAAAATAGGAATGTGTGACTTTGCCAACTTTTAAATTTTTTATGTTATTTGTTTTAGCTCTAATTACCCCATGGCTCACTGGAACACAAAGCAAATGGCAGATGTTTAGTAGTAAACTACCAAGGTTATTAAAAATTAGATTTAGAATAGACAATTTTAAAGTGCTCAACAATTTACTTGCAATATTTCACTTTATCTTGTTAAAAACCTTTTTTTCACATACTAAGAGGCTATAGAATGAAAAAGGTGATCATGAATATTTTAGGTTAAGAATATATAATTTTTAATACTAAAAATAAAACTTACAATAGTTAGAAAATAAGGTAGAAAGAAAGCCAAATGAAGAGCAAGGAAATGTGATATTCCCAAATTAATAATGCAATGTAAAGTAATATAAAGGAATGCCCAAAGGCCCTAGTATGCATATTCAGGAACATGTTAAGTGCTATGGGGGATGCTTATGAGTGTAAGACACGGTTCTATAGGTCAAACAACAAACAGATAGAGTTGAGAAGATAAGGAGTATATATTAAGAGGTAATAAAGCAAAATAGTAAATAAACATGCAGTGTAGACAATATGTGCCACAAAGATTAGGGCAGAAAATATAACGGTGAACTATAATCATTAGTTATCTTTTATAAAAACAGGAAATGAGGAGCATTCCTAGACTCTGGAAAGGCAAGTAAGATGGGAAAGAAAATTCCCAGAAGAGAGAGGAAATTTTGGAGTAATGTAGTAACAATTCCATTAAAAATATTTTCCTTGACTCCTGTTCTGTTCTAAGTTTAAGAGCAGTTAAAAAACAACAATGAAGCTCCTCACCCACTAGAATAACTATGGTCATAAAGGCACACAGTAAAAGGTATTGGTGAGGATGTGAAGAAAACGGAACCATTGTGCTTTGCTGGCAGGAATGTAAAATAGTGTAACCATTTTGAAAAAGTGTGAGAATTCCTTAAAAAGGGAAATGTAGAGTTACTTTATGACCCAGTAATTCAACTCCCAAGTAAATTGTGACATATGTCTACACAAAAACTTCCACACAAATGCTCTTAGTAGCATTATTAATAACTAGAAGCCCAATGCATGAAGATTCATGCAAGATTAGGCCTTCCTTCTCCTGGCTGCTGGCACAGGGCTCGCTCCGGCAGCCTGTACAGTGGCAGCAGTGGTGGAGGTGGGAAGGACTGGAGAGGTTGGGTGCACTAGGGCATTTCACTTTCCCATTGTGAAAGTGGGATGCAACTGGCTCCCTTCCTCATCCTCTTCCTCCTCCACCTCGCCTCCTGCTCACTGACCCTCCCTCCATGCCCATCGCCCATCCCCTCTTAATTTTGTTAGATAGGGAGGAGGGAGATCTGATAATTTGGGTTACTGTGTAGGTGGCCTCTTTCATCTATTCAAAACAAAGCTGAGCTGCCTGCCACTGCTGCCACAGCTGCCACCATCGCCCCTTGGCTGGCCTAGGACTCCCAAGGCGCACTAACTGCACCGAGAGAGCTCCCGTGCATGTCTGAGCCCACAGGGATGCTCCAACGCTAGGGTTTTGTGTACCAGAGCAGAGGGGCAGGGGTGGGGAAGAGGGAGACACTAGGCACCGGGAGCTATGACCTCAGGCACCAGAGGGTTGCCTCTGCGGCCAGGGGCTGGGCCACAGGGAGGCTGCAAGGATGGTTGACAGGTGTGGAGTGTGGCAGGGAGGACCTGAGGAGGCGTGCTGCCCAGGAGCCTGGAGCTGCTGGGGGGTGGGGCCACTGCCATCTTTGTTGGGTTGATTTGCATACTCGCTCCTAATTGGCTGTGGGGTGTCATGAAATGATGGTCAATTTACATATTTCTCTTTTACCCGATAACGATTGCAAAATGATGAAACAACCAATTGTCTATCAACTGATGAATGAATAAACAAAATGTGATAACACATCCAATTAAATATTATTCAGCCATAAAAAGAATAAAGTGCTAGTGCATGCTACAATGAAAATTAACTTGGAAAACATTATGCTAAGTGAAAGAAGCCTGTTATAAAAGACCACATATTGTGCGATTCCGTTTAGGGAAATTTTCAGAAATTACCAATACATAGTGACAGAAGGTAGATTAGTGGTTGCTACAGGTTCAGGGGACGGGAGAATAGTAACTGACTGCTAATAGATATGGGGTTTCTTTTGGGGATGATGAAAATATTCTGGAATTGGATAGTGGTGATAGTTATACAATCTTGTGAATATTATAAAGAGCACTGAATTATAGACTTTAAAGAGATAAATTTTATAACACATAAATTCTATCTCAATTTTTTAAGAATGAGAGATATTTCAAATTAATAAACAACAATAAAAAATACATCCTTTATATCTTTGTGTGTTTTGGAGTCACGTAGGAGCAGAGGTATATGTGAAAAATGGGATGATACTGGGTTGAGTAGGCTTACTGGAGAGGAGAGTTTGAGCTCCTCAGGACATAAATGAAGTTGTAAAGATGGGTTTGCCAACTGTATTATTTTTAAAATAAGTAGCACGATGTCAAGAATTAGGAAAAACTGAAAGATCCCAGTTAATTTATTATAGGCTGTGATATGTAAAAGAAGCACTACTATGTGCTTTTCCATTTAAGATATAAAGAAACTGAGATATAGGTACCTGAAGAATCTTTCCTAAGATAATACAGTGGGGCCTTGACTTACGAGTGTCCCGACTAACGAGTTTTTTGAGATACCAGCTGCCTCTCGGCCGATTTTTTGCATTGAGTTGACAGAGTAATTTGAGCTAAGGAGCTCCTTAACGAGCTCGGTCTCAAAACGAATTAAACTCGTAAGTCAAAACCCCACTGTACAGAAAATAAATTATAGAATTAGGATCTGAATCCAGATTTTACTGACTCCAGAGTTAACAACCAGGACTGTTCTTTCTTCCCTTGAATAATGATGTATTTTGGCATGATAGAATTTCTAATATAAATAAAACCATTTTTATAGTACCAAATTTTACTTTTCTTACATTGTCAGATGAAAAGTTAAATTTGAGTTATATTTCATTAGCACACTAGAGCCAATTGATTCTCACCAAATGCAGAGAGAAATGTCAACTCTTTAGCATGATTTATTCCTTTTGAATTTGAATCACTTTATTTATTTATTTTTTTATTGCTTAAAGGATTACAAAGGGTATTACATCTGTGTCCATTTCCCCCCCCCCCGCCCTTGACAGTCCCCTAGCCTCCCCTATCCCCCAGTGTCTTATGTCCATTGGTTATGCTTATATGCATGCATACAAGTCCTTTGGTTGATCTCTTACCC
>NW_006294116.1:1179555-1186382 GCF_000327345.1 Myotis davidii
CGCTGAAACGGGGAAGGCTTGGCTTCTGTAAGCTCTTCTTTTACTGGCACTGCATGGTCTGGTCAGCTCTTCAGGCTGCCCCCTTTAGGCTCAGTCCTCCGTGATCACAGAACCCAGATCTCAAATCCCCTGGCGCCAGGAATCCCAAGGATCTCCTTTCCCCAGTGGGCGGCTGTGCCTGCCCTAAGGGATGCGGCTGTCTGCCACGTGGTCTCCCTCCGACCCTCTGGGCTCAGAGGTCTGGCAAACTTTCCTGCCCAAATCCCTGTTTTGTTTTGTTTTTTTACCTTTCCAGGGGAGTTCTGACCTTCTCGGCTGCAAACCGTCTCACCAGCTGAGCAATTTCGCCAATTCGGGGTGGGTGTTATTAGTTTCAGCTGCTCACTCCATTTGCTCCAGGACACGACCTGGGACGCATCTGCCTATATCGCCGCCATCTTCTCTCCCCTGAATCACTTTAACATCCTATTTTTTAGAACACATAAGATATATCTAAGAAGGTATAAAATTTTATTTATGGTAAAGATAAAAACAAAGAGGAAAATTGGAACATTGGAAGGAAAATACGTATTTTTTTAGTCTTGCTCAAGGTCACTTAAACTAAAGCATAACATTTGCAATTACTTTCTTCCTGCCTTCAAATATAAATTGTTAAGATGCCATTCAAAAAGTAGTACTATTGTTGAAATATCTTTGCCTTTTTCTGTTCTTCCATTATCTCTTAAGTCATACTCATAGTAAAAACTTGCCTAAAAATTGTAACTTTTCTGTAATTGTCTACTGATTGATTGATTCAACTTTCAAAATTATTTTCAAAGATAGTGTACAATTTTGAAGTTCTGTGTCAGATACTATGTTAGTCAGCATTTGAGTTGAATGACAATCACTGGAAATCCCTATTAACTGTGGTGTGTAATGGATAGAAGTTTAATTCTTTTTTCTTATTCTAAGAAGCCTGGACATGGTCAGGGCAGCCTGCATTGGTGCAATATATCACAATGTCCAGAACCCGTGCTAATCCACACGAACGCTTTGTTCTGCACAGATTTTGATTCTGAGTTATTGTCATGATTCAAGGTGATTGTCAAAGCTCCAGATATTCCATTCAGGAGGAAGGAGGAAGAGCAATAAAAGATGCAAGTACATTTCTTTCCAGTGTTTGAGTTGTTGTGTGTTTTTTTACTTAAATAATTTTTTTATCGTCTCTCAAAAACAGAACATTGAAAACTCACTGAAATTTAGATTCAAGAGCTCTTCCACCCATAGGCCTCTAAACTTTAAAAAGGGTTTCAGACAGAGATTTGAATATGATAACATCTGGAGACAGCTTTTCAAAAATGAGCAGTGTACTTCCTTATACTTCCTTGGGCAGTCTCAGCTGACCAGGGAGAGAAAAAGTTCTCAGGGAACAAAATATTTGCAGAAAGAACTCAAATTTATGTCAAAGCTTCCACTACAGCAGCAAAACCACGTATAATTTATTGACCACCAATCAAGCGCAAGAGTTGCCATGGGCCTTGAGTCAACAGAGCAAAGGGCTGCAGAGGAAGATCTATTTACTCAGCAGGAGAAATGTGGCAAATGCTGAACCAGAGGCAGAAGCTATGTGTAAAGGCAGTGAGCTGACTAAAATTTCTCTATGCTCCAGAAAAGTTCTGCAGACTCCAAGAACTCATTTTTCATCCACATGTAGGAGCTGTATAAGAAACCGTAGAATGCCTTAGCAAAGATTGAGAGTAGATTTTATCAGCGAGGTGCGGCTGACTATGAAATGCTCTCAGGAATGCAACCCAATGCTGAAGAATGGCGTAAATCTAAAAGCTAGAGCAGATTACCCTAGTTTTCTCCTTTTCCCCACCTCGTTTCTAAATATGGTAGAATTAAGCCAAAATATGATATATAAGGTGTATAATATGTCTCTTTTCAATACTAAACATTATTAATAAACAAAATGTAATGCCATTTGTGAGAAAACTCTAAGCCTCACATTATTCAGAATGCTAATCACAGAGGCAACTAAACCTTCAGATTGGATAACACTTTTTAGTAAGAGCTCTAGGATCATATGCAACACTAAAAGGACACAAGGCGCTGAGGGTCAGCGCCCTCGGGCATCTTAGTTTCTTGGTCTGGGATTTTGTTGCTAGGCATTCACAGAGAGAATAATGGCAGCGAATAAAAAGTCCTCCCCCCATGCCCCTGTTAAGCTCCTGTTTCTCTGGGTCTGAAAATAAGTGAATGTTTGGGGACAGTTTAAAGAGAGGCCCACAGAGGTTTCCACATGTTATCATCTAGTTTACATCTATGGGCAAAGAATATTAAGGTAAGAGTTATAAATATTTTTAAATTAACATTCTACTTGAAGTACTTTTTTAATAGAAGTTTGTTATTGTTGCTTCTAATGAGACTACAGCTCTATTTTGAGTACTAGCAGTGTTCGTACTTGGTGGAACGTACAATGAATTTTTAAAGCATTAATTTTCCTTTAAAATGTGTGGCACTTGGCATAAGCCATTAGAACAATGTGTACAGAAAATCTGGCAGAATTTAACAATACATATGAAAATAGCCTGATGAAAAGCATTTATTTGAAAACTGTTATGATGTTATTACTACTTATGGAACAGCCAATTACTCAGCTATTCCTTTACTTGATAGGCTAAGTCACTACTATATCAACAGACTTCATACTGTGAAACTGTTAACCTTTTGGATGTAGTATGTTGCTTCAATTTTACAAAAATTCTGATTGCTCTGGGTATAGAAACCATGGCAGGGGGCGGAGGGGATAATTGATGCATTTGCAAATATCACTTCTTTTAATCTGAAACTAGGCTATGTATTTGCTATGTATGTATTTGTCAGTTTTATAATCTAACAGAAATTATCTTCATGTGTCAACAAAAATAAACATATAAATTAAAACATGAGATCAGATTGACCAGGGTTTACTTTAAGTCCCAGAGGTAGCAGATCTGGGTTCAAATGGCAGGCAGTTTGATAACTTTTCAGTTGCCATACTTTGGGTAGTCCCTAGATTTCTTAGTAAAATGGGGATTATGAGTCACAATATTACCAGTTGTTAGAGAAATTACATAAAATGATATCGTTTTATGTGCCAGTCAACACATGCTTAGCACAAAATTAATGCATGATGAGCTAATAATTATAATTATTAAGACAAGGCAAATCTGTTTTATTCTATCCTTCTATTGGTAGAAGAAAGGAGAACTCATAAAATTGATAATCTGTCAACAATTTTTTTTTGTAATAGGTGAGACACACATAAAAAGGCTTTCTAATGCTTAGCATAAAAATGATTCTGTTTTATAGTAAAAAGAAATTCAAAGATAGGTGGGTCCAGGCTTTTGTCAAGAAGAGAGAAAATACAAAGCAAACGATAAGCATGGGACAGATACAGTATAGCTCTGGCTTCTTGATATAATAATATCTCAACTTTTACCAATATACTGTTTTACATTATGACAGTCTCATATGCAGCAACTCAAATAATCATCATCAGAAGATTACAGAAGAGATAACTAAAGCTTGGTGAGATCAAGGGATATGTCCAAGGTCAGACCAGCAGTCCATGGCAGAAGAGGAATGAGAAAAAAGATCTCAGGTTCAAGGTTCAAACCTGTGCTGTTTGCTATGCTGCCTTATTTCTACACAGTGCTGACTATAGTTTCCAAAGGAATAAAGGGTTAAGAGGGAAGGTGGGGGGGGTCCATAAAAATCTGTGAAAAAGTCTGTGACCTATTGGAGAAGGTTAGATGTACTGAGGAGAGAGAGCATTATCTATGGGGATTTGGGAGCAGAAGCACTGATAAGCTGAGGGAAAGGCATGTGCTACTGCTCTGGAGAAATGCAAGTCCGAGAATTCCTCTGCCTATAGTCATAGCAATGCTTTGAGTGGATAATTTCCTTTACTGTTTCTTTCATTTAACCAGTGATACATAGATTGGCACACAGTAAGATAAGCAACAGACTGTAACTGCCCATGGAGGCAATTTCTTAACTTTATTTGAATGGATGCTAGTATTTAGTTAAGTTAAAACTCCAGTCTGCCAAATACATCCTTCAAAACTAAAATTTCATTTTTAAATTTGAATCAAATGCATTTGTAACACATTTTTAAATTTAGGAACTGCTTATTCTGAGGTATTATAGGACTTCACGGGAAGGTGGCTGTTTTCTAGACATGACATGAAATCTTCACAATTTGAGAATGTTGAATGTACTTATGTTGCTAAAATTGTTTCTTCTAACTGAAAAAGCAAGTATTCTCATTTTTGCATGAATGTTAACATGTGTATGAATGAGTTACATGCCTTTGTTTAATGAAGTGCTAAGACAGGAATATCAATTACAGATGTTTTGTGTTTGTCAAAGTTGCCCATGATGAATATAAGATGTCTTATGCTAATCAGCACTGTGTTACAACTCATATTTTTACTCAGTTTATATTGTTGCAAGTTGTATACTGACTCCATTTCTATAGGGCTACCTTTCAACGTATAATTTAGCTTTTGAGAACTGAACAGTAATAATAAGACTAATGAAGGCGTTGAGTATAAGTTATACATCACAATTACTGAGAACACTCCAGATGGATATAATGTGCTTTGTGAGCTATTTTTGTTTTGATTATAACACTTGCTTACAACATCTGGTCATTTCCTAAATTTATTACTGATGATGGTTTGTTAGTAGCCAGGATATCTCTAAATTTAATCTATTTATCTAAATTAGGGTATTATGTTAACCAATTTCCTGCTGCTTAAGAAAAATAACCTTCTCAGAAAGATTACTTTGTATTTTGGTGAATGACCAGATCCATTGTATTGTGAACTTGCTAAATTCACATTTGGTAGGATTTTTTTAAAAATTTTTGAGAATTACATAGAGTTTCTATGTACATTGGTATGTCATTTCTATATAAGAATGCTTTACTTTTTCCTTCCCAGTCACCCTGCTTTTTATTACCTTTTTTTTTTGCCTTGTTTTGCTAGCTACGTCTTCCAATACAATAGTGAGCAGAAGTTGAAAGAGCAAACATGTTTGCTTTTTCTTTATATTATGGGAAAGCATTCACTGTTTCATCATTAATAACGATGTAATCTGTAGATTTTTTGTTGACACCTTTCTATTTCTTGTACACATAGACTTTAATATAAACTATTATTGCCAAACGCTTTTACTATATCTAGACACGTGCAGATACATTTTTTTCTTTCTTTTCTAATATAGTGAATTACATAGCTTGATTTATGAATGGAAAAAAAACACCTTGAATTCTTAGAATAATTCCATGTGGTCCTGAAATAGTAGCCATTTTCATAGGGCTGTTATTTAGTTGTCATGTCCATGATGTATATTAGCCTACAGTTTTGTTTTCGTGAAAGTACTTTGTTTTGTAATATTTTTATTAGTATTTTTCTGGCCTCAAAAATTGTGTGAGGATATATTATCTCTTCTATTTTTGAAAATGGTTCGTGAAGACTTGTGATATTTCTTCTTTACATGCTTTATAAAATTTACTAGTAAAGTCACTTGGGTCAGGAGCTTTCTTTGTTGGAAAGTGTTATTATGAATGGGGTTTTATGTTTTTTTTCTATCAGTTTTAGTTAGTTTAAAAAAAAGAATATATCAAGTTTATTTAATTGTCAAATATATTGGCATGGGAGTCTTCTGGAGACAAATTCTTTCAGGTTTTCCCCCTTAAGATATCTTTATTTCCCCTTTACTTTAAAGGATACTTTTACTATACATAGCATTATAAATTAATAGGTTATTTTTTCCTTTGAGTATTTCAAAGATATCATTGTACTATTTTATTTTATTTATTATATTTAATGGAGAGTCAGTCATAATTGTTATACCCTTTATGTAATATGGATTGTTTTTTTTGAGTGGCTTCAATATTTCTTTTTATTCTTTGTGTTTTAAGATTTCACTTACAATATACCCAAGTATAATCTTCTTCTTGGGGTTTTCTGAACTTATTGAGTGTTTGGTTTTATGTGTTTCATCAATTTGGGGGAAATTTTACCTATTATCTTTAAATTTTATTATTTGTCCTAATCTCTTCATTTTCTCCTTTTTTTCCTTTGTTTACTCCAATTATATGTACATTAAACCATATGAAAGTGTCCCACAAATCTCAGACACTTTTCCTTTAGTCTATATACTTATCTTCTCTGTTTCAATTTGGATAATTTCTTTTTAACCTGAATTCATATTAACTGATAGTGTTTTCTTAAATATTACCTATGTGCTATTAAGCTTATCAAATATATTTTTATTTCTGATATTGTTTTATTTCTAGTACTTCTATTTGATATTTTATTATAATTTTATCTTACTGAAATTTCCTTTGCATTCAAGACATGTAGCTCACATTCTCCACCCCATTCTATCATACTTATTTTAAATTGCCTTTCTGATATTTCTAATATCGGGACCTTTTCTGGATATTTTCAATTGATGTATTCTTGACTATGGGTTAAATTTTTAAAAATTTATTTGTTTTGGCTGGATAGAGCGTTGGCCCTTGGACTGAAGGGTAAGGGGTTTGATTCCTGGTCAAGGGCACATACTTCGGTTGCAGGCTCAATCCCCGGTCCCCCGTTGGGCAGAGGCAACCAATGGATGTGTCTCTCTCACATCAGTGTTTCTCTCTCTGTGTCTCTCCAAGTACCTCCACTCTCTCTAAAAGTCAGTGGAAAAATATCCTTGGGTGAAGATTAATAAACAAACAAAAATTATTCATTTGCCTCATAATTTTTTATTATATGAGAGGCATTATGAGTAAAATATCTTTT
>NW_006294116.1:1186744-1193511 GCF_000327345.1 Myotis davidii
ACTATCTATTGGGCAATGGGTGTGTAGCAGAATGATAGAGTGCAAGTATACAAAACTCTGATGCTATAGTTCAATCCAAGGGTAATATTTAGAGTAGCTAGAAGAATGGATTGAGTATTCATTCTTCAGGCTGTAATCCCAGGAATATGGTTTTTCTTTATTGTTATTTGATGAGCATTAATGAGTTTCAGAAAGCAGAATTTAAGACTAGGCCTCTGACAGTATTTGAAGTACTAATAGTTTGTGTCTTCAATTAAGGGATAACCCATACATCTAAAACCATCAAATGAGCTGGGGATTCTCTGGGGAGTTACAGCTAAGAGAGCTGAGTGGATTGATCATATGGTACCTTTTGATCACAAGGTCCTTGTAAGCTGGATTAAGGGTAACTAAAAGTCATTATTGGTCAATACCTTACAAGAGGCGAAATGAATTACTTAGCTCAGTTCAGTGTGTGTGTGTGTTTTTTTTTTAATCTTTACTATTGTAAATAATACATGATGTTCCCCTTTCCCTCAGTTGACCCCTTCTAGCCTGCCCTGTCCCCCTCCCCAGGTCTTCACCACCCTATTGTCTATGTCCATGGTTTATGCATATATCAGTTCAGTTTTTATTACCATTGAGAGCTATTTATTTGTTATTAATTGTAAATCCAATGAATGACCCTCTACCACTAAAGTTCATTTGTCCTGAGCAGGATCAAGATTTTTTTCTTCAAAACATGTGTGCACCATTATTCCAGCTTTTTCTTACACTTTTAGAATAGCCTATTTAACTGTGAAAATGGGTTTAAAATTGTATGCTATTAAATAAAAAAAAATTACTTGGGTTTTTCTCAATTACTATTCTTCTCAAAGCTAAAGGCAGTTAGTTGTCTATGTCTTTTTCAGATAAAGAATCTAGAATGTTTTTTTCCTTAGGACTAAAAACCATGTTTGTGCTTTGAAAATTGTGCAGTTTCTTTGCTGCTTTTAGTAACTAATTACTGCCCAGATTGTCTGTGCTGGACATTTTTGCTCTTTTACAAATGCAAGGTTTGTGGGATTTTTCTGTGGTATGCCTGAGAATTAGATATTTTGTACTCCCTATCAAATTCAATTGGAGTTGCTGCTGATTAATGTGTTTTAGTTTAAATATCCTTATATTATATATTCTCTAATACATTAAAAATTTACTCATAGAAATGAATGGTGAAGACTAAGGAGGAGAAAAAGTACTAAGACCAAGTAGTTAGTAATTCATTGAAAAAAATGAGGCCTTGTTGCCAGTCCTGGTGTCCTGTATCCAGGATTAGGAACAAAAGTATGTCTGTAATAATACATAACCAAACAGGTTACTAGGTTTTACATTTTCCAATTCTGAAAGAAAACATTACATGACTCAATATTTAGCAAGTGCTTAATGCTTGGCACAGAGGTTGACAGGAATATTAATTACATATGGATCTAGTTTTCAGATAAGACATAATAGAACATAAGCAAATAAAAGCCAAGAATATTTTTATTCTCCTTTATAATCTCAGTACCTAAGAAAGTGCCTTGCTGAAGCCAACTTAGGGTTTGAGTAATTATTGAATGAATGTTATTTATGTACTAGAAGCCCGTTGCATGAAGATTTGCACAATAGGCCTTCCTTCCCCTAGCTGCCGGCACCGGTTTTCCTCTGGGACCCAGGCCTTTGGTCTGGCCAGAGCAGAGAAGCCAAGCCTCTTCAGTCTTCTTCAGTCTCTGCTCTGTGCCTGTGTATGCAAATTAACTGCTATTGTTGGGCTAATTTGCATACACATCTTGATTGGCTGGTGGGCGTAGTGGAGTGACACTAATTTACATGTTTCCCTTTTATTAGTGTAGATACTAAGTCTCCTGTGGAACTTTTTATGGATGAGAGATCTTAATTGAAGTCTGAGAATCAGAGATTTGATAGAGTGGTGAGATCACAAATCCCATAAAGCATATCTACTAGAAAAATAGTCATAGAAAAGCGTTTGAGCAATTTAGTTCTCTATTTCTTACAGTTAGTATACTTTTGTACTACAAAAAAAGTACAAAAGCATTATATATGATCCAATTTTATTATATTCTCATGTGACTTCACATTTTTTTCATGCATTCCTTAGTGGTAAAATACTAATTACCCCCAACCACTAGATGATCAGAATTAGAAAATAGAGTAAGTAAAATTCTGATTATTCAACTCATTAATTAATTAGTTCTGGTAAACATTCTGAGAGCAAAATTTAAAGTGAACTCCTTACATACCTGTATGCTTTTTTTTAAAAATTACTTATAATTCAGATTAACTTCACGTAATGCTACAGATGAAGTGTATGTATAAAAATGAGTTAATTTTTTCCCCATTAGCTTAGCCTGTGATGTGTGAAAGGGCAGAGACACAGCGCAAAACAGTTTTTGTTTATGTGTGTGCATGTGTATAAGCACTTGAATAGAAGGTGGCTCTTTGGATGGGGCCCAGTGGGAAAGAAGGGTGACAATTTTTCTCTCTCCATATCCTTGTGTAGTAGAACAAAATGGTAACCTCTCTCATTAGTACATCCAAACAGGGTCCATGCTCCCCATTGTCAACATGAAGCTCCTCTTCAAAATGAGCAACAGGTGAAGCATAGGTGTACCTACGGGAAGCCAAGTTACTTCATATTTTTCTCATGGGTTTTCCTGGTAACAATTGCCTGTGTTTTCCCATTTGCCCTTAGCTTCGTCAGAAACCCTTCTCGCTTCCATAGATCCATCCTACCAGAGGTCACAGATCACACCGAACCTACAGAAACAGGAAATCAGACTTCCTGAGTCCACTTCAAAACACAGAAACCTGTTTCCTTTGCACATCTCACATTGGCAAAGCCCTGTCTTAGCGGAGTCAGTGTGGAAGCAGCCGTTGAAAAGGCTAGATGGACTCAGTCCCCAGTTTCACATGAGCTTTCTTGCTTCAAACTACTGAGATGAAGGGAGCAAGGCTACTTGTCCTGCTTTCCAGTATATGGAGTGGGGGCTTTGGGCTTAACCACACCAGGCAGACTTGGACTACGCCTGAGGATGAAAACTCCCAGAAGAAGATGACCTCTGCTTCGGTTCCTCTAAATAAACTACCAAGTCACCGAATGCTGCCAACCACTCAGATCATGTCAGCTGAGATGGTCCCTGAGACAAGAACCTCAGAAGAAGGTCTCCTAAAAGCACCCTTGCTTCCCTCAGAGACCAGCGCAGCTCCTGCGGGTGTGAGACGCCCGGCCCTCACATCCACAGAGGAGCCGGCGGGAAGGGTGCTGAAGTTACAAACTCTGGCCCCGCTGACCCAATCTAGCAGCAAGTTCAGTCCTGGAGCCGAGTCGGTGGTCCTTGCCAACTCCACGCTGAAATTTCTTCAGAGCTTTGCCAGCAAGTCGAAGCAAGTGACTTCTCTCAACTCAGTCGGTGGCCTGGGAAGCCGATCCCCACGGGAAACATATCTCAGCAGAGGTGACACCAGTGAAAGCCAGAGAAGCAACTATCAACAGTCAAGCTTTGAGACAACGAGAGGGAAGTAAGACACATTCTTTTCTTCTTTCCCCCCTAGCTGTAAGGTCTGTAAGATTGCAAGCTAACAGTTCACTATCTCACTCCCAGAAAATAATTTTCTATTTTAGGTGAAAGTGGACCATATTTCAGGTAGACAGTGCAACTAAGTGTTACCTTATCTAATGGAGAAAGGATGAACGAACAACATGCAACAATTCTGTTTTAATTGAAGTTGTCAAAGTCACTTACAGAGGTATTTTTATTTGAGATAGTTACTAACAAAGAATGTAACACCACAGTGACTGTGAGTTCAGTTCATTCAACTCAAGGGTATGTTGGTTGTGCTCAGAATTATACCCACAACATGAAAGGAAAAAACACACATCAATATAGTTGGGATGTGAACAGATTTTAAAAATTGAAACAGCCTGGTGCTGTGGAACACATACAGTTATCAAGATCAAACCAAGTAGTCGTGGGTTGGAATCCTGGCTCCCATACTAACTAGATTCATAACTTTGAGCAAGTCAGTTGATCTCCCTGAACCTCAGTTTCTTCATATGTGAAATACAGAGGTTGTGGAAGAAGTACAAATAAAACCTGGTTGATTTGGGCTAACTAATTTGAGATAATTTGGGATTTAAAAAAATAACATATTTTTTCCTACTGCTTTTGGAATTTTATAGTGATTCCAAATAAAAGGAATATGTATAGCTATAGGATTTTTTTTCCTGGCATATTTTTTCACATTGTTCACTCTCTCTCATCTTAGCATGCAGTTTGTCACTCCTGGCTACATCCGAGCTGTGTGTGGTTTCCTGTCTAGCAGAGTGGATGTTTGTCAGTGACCAAGCACTTTGAAATAGGCAGGGTAAAAAGAAGAAATTAGGATTAATGCATTTATGCATTGAGTAAGTGCTTGCTGGGGACTTGATCTGTCCACAGCACGGTGCTTGTGCTGAAGGTGAAAGAATGAACAAAAACTCCCATTGTCCTGCTCTCATGGATTCTGCAGACCAGTGGGAAGGGTATGAGAAGAAAAAACTGAATCAAAAATGCATTAAAATGGTGATAAACATTCTGAATAAGGCTTATGAGAAAATACAGGAAGGTGCATGGCCTACAAGGGAGGTGAGCAAGCCTTCCCTGAGAGGATAATAGGTGAAATGAGGTACTGGTACACATCAACTGCTTACTTAACTTCTCCCACAACTACAGCCCCTGCATGCACATACTTGAATTTAAATCTTCACCATCTCAGTGATGACTAGTTTCATAATTAGAAACCTTGGATATGTTATTTTTTTAGTATATTTTTTATTGCCTTCAGAGAGGAAGGGCGAGGGAGAGATAGAAGCATCAATGATGAGAGAGAATCATCGATCGGCTGCTTCCTGAACACCCCAACCACACTGGGGATTAAGTCCACAACCCAGGCATGTGCCCTGACCGGGAATTGAACCATGACTTCCTGATTCATAGTTCAATGCTCAACCACTGAGTCATGCCAGCTGGACCCTTAGATATATTCTTGACATTTTCTTTCTCTCTAACCTTTAACAAAGAAAATAATAATCTTCTTAGTATCCCCTCCGATATATTCCAGATTCCTCAGCTTTTCTCCACCTTCACTACACCATTCTGTTCCTAGTCTCTATTATTTAACTTGTCCATATTTCCACTCTTGTCTTCTGTAATCCATGCTCCACAGAAGTAAAAGATTTTTAAAAACTTTTTATTGAATAGATTTGACATGACATTGTTTAAATTTAAGGTGTTTAAACTTTTAAAACATTTTATTAGTGTATTTCATTGGACATATGACTTCATCTATTGTGGCCTATTACACGATATACTAATAAGAAAGGAAAGTATGACAGCATTATTTCTTAGAATTTTTAGATTTACATATCTCTTAGACTTGGGGATTTTTTTTTTTTACTATATGTCAATTTTTTGCATATTTAAAATGAAACTGTCCAACCAATACTGACTGAAAGATACCATTCATTTCAAAATATATTCTTGATTGCAAAGATGTGTATCTTAAAATCTGTGAATTTTATATTTTGCTTACATGCTCAAAATTACTCAGTAGCTTTGCATTACATTTAGAATAAAATGCTGAATTCTCACCACCGATCACGGATCTTACTTGACATGAGCTTGCTTATCTTTATGATCTCACTAGAGGCCCGGTACACGGATTCATACATGGTGGGGGAGGGGCCACGGGAGGTTGGCCGCTGGCCTCGAGGAGGGAGCCAGCCCTCAGCCCCCCTGGGAACCACCCTCAGCCACCACCAAACACCCCCAGTTTCCCATCGCAGCCCAGGATTAAAGGCCCGGACTGGGACGGGAGAGGAGGGAGACGAGAGAGGAGGCGATGGTCACCAGGCTGGGCACAGAAGAAACGGATGCTGGACACTGTTGGCGCCCCACCACCATGCGGTTCCCTGCCTTCCCCCCTCCTCCTTCCTTTGCCACTGTGCCACCACCACACCACGGCGGGCAACCCCCGGGGAAGGGAGAGGATGGGAGAGAGACAAACCCTTGTGACTTTCAATAGATCTCAGTGAGGAAGCTGCTCTGCTATCTACAAAACCCCAACCCAGAAGCAGGTTTAGCACCAGGGGCTAATGGGGGCTGGCCGGCTGTGTGGAGGGGCCATGGGAGGTTTGCTGTAGGAGTGCACTGACCACCAGCTCCTGAATTGAGCATCTGCCTCCTGGTGGTCAACGGGTCGTTCCAGTCGTTTGGTCTAACGGTCACTTAGGCTTTTATATATACAGTGGGGCCTTGACTTAGGAGTTTAATTTGTTCCGTGACAGAGCTGGTAACGCAAATTACTCGTATGTCAAATCTTAAAGTGAACGAGTGAGACACGTGGTGCCGGGCTGATGTTGTGGACGTCTCTCGAAAAACTCGTTAGTCGGGACACTCGTAAGTCAAGGCCCCACTGTATATAGATCTTCCATTAGGATCCATGCTCACTCCACTTCACTTCCTCCAGCCACACTGGCCTTCTTTCTGGTTGCTGAGCATGTCGAGTTAACATGCCTCTCAAGGAAACTGCCTGTTCACTCTTGCTAGATGCTCTTCCTTCAGTATTTAGAGTGAAGGGTTTCTTTTCCTCATGAAACTGCAACTTTAATGTCCCCCCCAGAGACCTCGCTGACTGCTCCGTGTAAAGTTGCCATCCGTATTTTGTCACCCTTGTTTTTTTCATAGCGCTATTTAAAATTATTGGGTCTA
>NW_006294116.1:1193538-1196108 GCF_000327345.1 Myotis davidii
ACGAAGGACTTCTTTTCCTCATGAAACTGCGACTTTAATGTCCCTCCTCAGAGACCTTGATGACTACTCCGTGTAAAGGTGCCATCCTTATTTTGTCGCCCTTATTGTTTTCATAGCGCTATTTAAAATTATTGGGTCTACAGTTGTAAACAGTTGTATATTTTATGTCTTTTAACAGTAGAAAAAAATAGGAAACTTGCCTTTCTTATTTACTATTCTATTCACTGCGTACAACAGTGCCAGCCACATAGAAAGAGCTCAAAAGAACGCTGTGGATTGTGGATGGACTTGGAGTTTAGAAGAGAAGTCAGCTAGAGATGTAAATTTGGGAAATCTAGAAATATGCACACTCAATTGTGAAGGTTTTATTGTGTGTATTTTTTTCTTTTTCTTTTTTTAATAAATGGGACAAGAGAGAGGGGGCAAACACCAGGGCTAGCCCAGAGAGTCTTCCACTTTTTTATTGGTTGTTTTATGTTATGTACAGAATGGTCATAAATATGGCAAAGAGTTAAAGAAAGGGCCAGAAGGAAAATAAAAGTCAAATACGAAACAACATAAATATTTTATTTGCTGAGTTTAATAACTTGGTTTCTTTTAGAATTTCATTTATTTATTCTTTTTAATACAAGCTACACTTACTTGCTGTATGTACAAGTAAGTGGCTTATGTTAAATGAATTATGGCTTCTAGTAGAATATGTAAAATTATAAGTTCTATAAGTCTTTTATTAGACTACATGTAGATATGACAAATCTGATCAATAAAATTCATCTGTTGTCTTAGTCCATTCAGGCTGCTGTAACAAAATAACACACTCAGTGGCTTGCGAACAACAGACATTTATTTCTCACGGTTCTGGAGGCTGGAAGTCTGAGGCCAGGCTGCCAGCATCATTGGGTGAGAGCCTTTTCCAGGTCCCAAGCTTTTCATTGTATCCTCCTATGGTGGAAGAGTGAGGGGTATCTCTAGGGCCTCTTTTATAAGGGCATCAATCCCATCATGAGGGAGTGGCCTCATGACCTAATCATCTCCAACCCCCCACTTCTATATCTATTATATTGGGCACTTATGAATTTCAACATATGAATTTGGGGGAGGAAGGACACAATATTCAATTTATAACATGTGTAGTTTGCAAAATTATTGTCAAGCCTATTAGCATCCAAAGGGAATTATTCTCACATGCTGTAAAGAGAACCATACCATTATATTAAATATTATTTTTTTATTTCCTTGGATAACAAATGTCTACCCGGTTATTACCAACAGTGAAAACTAATACTAAATAGAGTATGAGCTGTATCTTAATTTTCATCATTGTTTCCTTTTTTTTTTAATTCTCTTAACATTTCTACTCAGTAAATTGCTACTGAATATTTAAGTATATGTGCTAGAATTTAACAAGTATTTAGTGCAGTTGATTAAATGAGAATTTTTTTGTATTTCCACACCTGTTTTTTTAATACAAAAATACTATTTTGAAATGTATTATTTAAGAGAAAACGTTAAGAGTCCATTTTCAGAACAACAGGATTATGTGTCAGATTAAGCATCACAGCCTCTTCCTAGCCAGCCTTTCCCCAGATTTCGTGGTCTGCACCCTGGGAAAGCCTGCCATCTTCTGGAACACAAACAGCTTGCAGTGTCCCTGAATATGTTGAATTCACAGTGTGGTGGAAAGAAACAGAAAAAGAAAACTCGATAAAATAAAATATATTTGTGTAAAAGGTTGTACTAAATAATTTTTAAATGGTTACTTATAAAATATGTTATACATATAAGAAAGTTTGGGGTTTCTAAAATGTGTCAATCAAAAATATAGTAGATTGTGTATTTATAATGCTTCTCTTAGTTCATTATCCACAAGACTTCACATTGGATAAGTCAGATTAGACTCCTTTTTCTGCCTCCTATTTCTGCAAAGTAGGCTCATCTTCATAAATAACCAAAGATGTCTGCTTTTCCCTAGGAAAAGAAAAAGACCTTTTACCTATTAACTTGGAAAAATCAAAGGATCAATACAAACTTTTTTTCAGTACATGTTGCTGCACAAAAGCAATGGTGTTATTACCCATAAAGAGAATCCCAGATGCAGTCTGCTGCTTGCAGGGGTACCACCCCATGGAAAGCTAACCACTTCAAAGTACCTGCTCTCCACGCACATAATCCGATTGGAAAAATACAAAGGATTTCTAGATTTAAGCAAAATGCTTGTCTGGGATCATCGCATTTATCTTATTCTGCCTGTCACCATTTTACCATGCTTAATTTTCTATTTTTAAACATATTTCTTGATAATTTGACTTTAAAATTGTATTTCCATTTTTAACATCATAGCATAAACCTAATTACAAGTCACACCAGGAGTTCTATGGGTAATTCTTCCATTTTATACCGGACCAGAGACTGCCGGGTCAGGAGCAATCTGCTGCTATGCTTTTTGCCTACTCAGCCATTTTAGTCATGAGATTGTTTTACTACTTAGAATTTTAATAGCTGGTGACCCTGTTATTTATTCTCATTATCTATCTATCTATCTATCTATCTATCATCTATCTATCATTTTT
>NW_006294116.1:1196674-1198879 GCF_000327345.1 Myotis davidii
TCATCTATCTATCATTTTTCAAAATTCAGAATATGTAGAATTAGTGGTACTTATCTTTTTCCTGCCTCATATTCCAGCCTCAATAGTCATTCAGCTAATGTTCATGTGAAATGCAACTGTGCATTGGTTGAAGTTCATCGTTCACTGCAATTAGGATAATCAGTGGATTTGCATGAGGAATCTAAGTTTTTAAAATATCCCTGTATGTGTTTCTCTTAATTTTAAATCTTTCTCCTTTTTATATCTTGCTTTTGCCAGTTCTTTGTTTCACATTATTTTTGCAAGTACTGCCATACTTTCACAAAATGTGCAAAGTGTCTTTTTATGTCTTCATGGAACTGAATTTTTAAACTTTTCCTTCAAAAAAACCTGGCACAATAAGATATATGGTGCTCAATTTATCTGCCTTGGAAGGATGAATGACTGAGTCAGCTTTACTTGTAGAAGACCATTTGGTCCTAAGAAGCCTAAATATTCCAAAGCAGATGATTACTAACTTTAGTTGCTTTACCCTGGGAAAACTGGGTTCCTCTTTAACATTCAGGGTGATTTCTGCATTCTTTTAATTATTTTTATTTTTAAGCAGAATAGATTCCTTAATACTGATTTAGAGACATACATCTCATCTCATATTGATTTGCACTTGTAGTGGTTCGATTTCACAGTCATATAACATTTCTTTCAGTGTATGTTTTGTAAATCAGCTCTGCTCTCTGGGAGGCGGGGGTGGAGGCGCAGGGGGGGTGGCAGAGAGAACAAACCAAAGTCATAGGTGAGAGGAAAAAATATAAATTAAATGTAACAAAACACATATTTACAATGAAACAAATAAAATAGAAAAGGAGAAGAAAAAATAGCAATATCTAATCATTCATTCAACCTATAATTATTGAGGACTTTCTCTAGTTTGCTATAGGATATTTTTATGATAAAATAACTGGTATTGCAACCAGGAAAAAGGCTTCTCCCTCTTTTCCTACTCTTTTAAAGCACAGGTGGTATTCAGCCCAAGATGCAAGAGTACCTCAAGGTTGATCTTTAAAATGACCTGTCCTATGTTTTATTTAACTTTTCCCACATATTCTAACCTCCTCAGCAGCCCCACACTCAGAGCTCTCTTTTCTTCACCCCGTATTATCTTTCTTTTAAGGTTTACCCAAAGATGCAATTTAAAAGCTGTGTTGTCTTAGTCCAACACCTGAAAAATATTGTTATACTAGAGACCCCATCTGTGCCCTCTCGCAATCTGGGACCCCTCAGGGGATGTTGGACTACCAGTTTCAGCCCGATCCCTTCAGGCCAGGCCAAGGGACCCGATCAGTGCACAAATCCATGCACCGGGCCTCTAGTATGCATATAGGCTCTTTGGTTAATCTCTTCCCACCCTCCCCCCACCCCCTTCCCTCTGAGATTCATCAGTCTGCTCCATGTTTCCATGCCTGTGCGTTGAGCGTCTGCCCCCTGGTGGTCAGTGCATGTCATAGCTACTGGTCAAACGGTTGGCCGATGACTTAGGGTTTTCTATATATAGATACTAGAGGCCCAGTGCACAAAATTTGTGCATGAGGGAGGGGGATCCCTCAGCCTGGCCTCCACCCTCTCCAATCTGGGATCCTCTTGCAATCTGGAACCACTGGCTCCTAACTGCTCATTTGCCTGCCTGCCCGATGTCCCTACTGCTCTCCCCTGCTGGCCTGATAGCCCTAACTACCTGACTGCTCTCCCCTCCTGGCCTATTCCCCTAACTGCCTAACTGCCACCTTCTCCCTTCTTCTGCAGTGCTGTCCTTCTCCCTTCTCCTTTCTCCCTTCTCCCTTCTCCCTTCTCCCTTCTCCCTTCTCCCTTCTCCCTTCTCCCTTCTCCCTTCTCCCTTCTCCCTTCTCCCTTCTGTCTTCTCCTGTAATGCCTTCTCCCATGGCCTCTGCAAAAGGGACCATCACGCTGGACTGGCCCTCACAGCCTCTGCGGCTGCAGGCCCTCAGTCCTTACAGCCTCTGTAGCCTTGCTTGAAGGACGTCCGGAAGATGTCCGGTCTAATTAGCATATTATCCTTTTAATAGTATAGACTAGATGCCCAGTGCACAAAAATTTGTGCACTTGAGGGGGAAAGGGGGTCCATCAGCCTGGCCTGTACCCTCTCATAGTCTGGGACCCCTCAGGAGATAACACCCTGCTGGCTTAGGCTTGATCCCTGGTGGCAGAGTG
>NW_006294116.1:1200587-1218628 GCF_000327345.1 Myotis davidii
AGTGTCACTCATCAGAAGCGTCACTCATCAGAAGCCAGGTTCTTGGCTGGGGGTGCCTGGCCAGTCTGGGTGAGTGGCTGAGGGCTGTTTTCAGGCTGGCAGGTGACTGAAGCTCCCAGCCACTCCTTTTTCTCTTTTATTTTTTATTCTGGGCCAGCTTTAGCTCTGGCTCCAGCTCTGAGGCCCCTGTTGCTGAAAGCAGGTATCTGGTTTGTTTGGGTTCTATAATCGAAACACTGTTTCAACTCCAGCTCTGAGATCTTGGCTGGCTGAAAGCAGGTTTCTGGGGTTTAACTCCAGCTCTGAGATTTTGGCTGGCTGAAAGCAGGTTTCTGGGGTTTTGTTTAGCTTCTATATTTGTAACAATGTTTCAAACTGCAAGCTCAGAGGCCGGCAGTGGCAGGCGGGGAACGTTAGCTTCCTCTGTCACTGAATCAAGCAAGCCTCATGTTTGCTTCAAGCTGCCTGGCTGCCGGCTGCCATCTTGGCTGGCAGTTAATTTGCATATCACCCTGATTAGCCAATGGGAAGGGTATTTGAGGTATGGCTAATTACCATGTTTCTCTTTTATTAGATAGGTACCTGTCCAGCTTTATAGTTTTTACCAAGGGAAGGTAAATCTGGTGCTTTTGTTGTGGACATAATCAGAAATATCTAGAATTTATGTTTTTAGTTTATTTCATAAGAAATTATATAATAAGCTTATTTACTTGTATCAAACTAAGGTTTGATTAAAAATGCATTGATTCTATAGAGTAAATTGATGAGAATTGATATCTTTACATTGGCTCTTCCAGTCAATGAACATAAGGTACTGGATTTTTTTCAAACTTTTCAATAAAGCTTACAATATTCCTATATTAAATCTCACATTTTTTGTTGGATGTAACAAGGTAATATTATTTTTGCTAATGAATACAGTATTTTTAAAAATTTGTTGTTGGTACATTGAACTCTAACTGATCTTAAAGATGTGGCTAAACTTTTCATTAATTATAAAAATGTTTATGTTGATCTTACCCACATTGCTGAACTCTCTTATTAATTGTAATCATTTGCATCTAGACTATTTCATTTTTTCTTTATTCATAGTCATATCATCTGCAGCTCAAACGAGTTATTTTTTTTCCTCTTTTTGATCCTTACACCATTTATGTCTTTACTTCTGTCTTACTGCACATTATAATATAGAGGTAATGAACTTAGATCTGGGTCTCCAATCTTGGTCCTAATATTGGTACTTGTCATAAAAGCAATCTTGGATTTTGACTTAGCTTACAGCCAAACAACACAGGTTTTGGTTTTACTTCTGATTTATGCTTAATTTACTTTGATCTTACAGTGTTTCTTTATTTCCCACGAGTACAGCAATGCAGTAACAAATGTAGTTTCTATCCTCTCTAGATATTTTAAAGCTAGACATCAATATTTCAAGGTATCTGATCTTCTGTACTAGCACAGAAATAGATATAGTTCTATGAAAATAATTTTGATAAAAGGAATTCTTTGACAGTGATTTTTCCTAACAAAAATGATCTCTTCCTTAGGAATTGGTGTGCTTATGTGCACACCAGATTGTCTCCCACAGTGGTACTGGACAACCAAGTCACTCACGTCCCAAGTGGGAGAAGGCCTTGTGGCTGGAACAGTGGGCTCTGTCCCCAGAGGTATGTCATGGTTCTTGAAAATAGTAATTTCTTGCATCAAAATTGTGTATGGCCTAGAATATATATGGAGAAAGTTAATCATCTCAAATACATATATATAGTAGGGTCATCACATTAAACTATATGTATGATCATGGATAAGTAAAATTCAGATACTACTAATACTTGCCTAGATAGGTGTTTTTATAATATGTCAGATAATGCAGGGCTATACTTATACTAGTATCTTTAATAAATGTTCACGCTCATGCTTGTTTCTTTTTTTACTACTGCTATTACATTTATTCTGTAACCTCACCAACAATCCTAGCCTTCATTTCCTTATGAAATTCACACACAGCTTTAGAGGTTTATTGATAATTTCGCTTTCATTATAGGTTAGAGAGAAGTCCACAGTGTGGCAGGCTACCAATTGCAGTTATGCATAGTAAAGCAGCTCTGTGGGGCCTTTCTTTTTGTGTCTGTTTTAATGACACATGTTATTTAGTTTTCATTTTTAAAAAGAACCCATGTAATTGTTCTAATATGTGGGGCTGAGTAACTGATAAATGCTCTGAATTAATACAGTCACAGTAGCTTAGTTGGGGGTATTTCAGAAGAATGTGCAATAAAAACTAAAATTGTTATTCAGGTCATGATGGCTAATGTTATGCAAATTGTCATACGAATAACTCAGGCAGTGAATCTGACACATCGGCAATCTGGAACAGTGTGCAGTAAGAATACATAAAATCAAGGTGTTGCTTAGTCCCTGAGGAATCGCTACAGTTCATGGTCCAGGGAGCTAAGCACATCTTAGGGAGTTGGGAGAGCTGAGCTCCAGTTCTGCTTTCAACATCTACTCCCTTTGTGACACTTTCCTTGTCGACATGAGATACAAAGAATGCCTGATTAATCCTTTAGTAATGAAAATATTACCACAGAAACATGTATCATCCTGCTCTTCTGTGTTCAAGGTGAGCTTTTTAAATCTCTCTAAATAAACCAAGGATTTGTATCTTTATTTTCATCTCTTACCTTTCTCTACCTTTGAATGGATCTCTCCATTTATTCACTATTTCAGTACCAATGCAATGCTTGTCACCTTCTTGTTCATCACATCTGAGCAGCATACAGCAGAAATCCAGCTTGCCAAAGCAGGGCACATTGGCTCTGACAATAATGCAGCTAACTGCTTGAGTTCATCCTTATAAACTCGAAGGAGTCCTTTTCCCACCTGCCTCACTTCCTATTTAGCTTTAGCTTCTGGACTGGAGATGATATTTCACTGGACAAAGTTATTTACTGAATACAATTTACTGAAATAAGCAGAAACAAATGATTAGCCTGCATTTAGAGATAAAATGAGTCTTAGAGGTCATCTGAAAATTGAGGAATAACCTCATACATTTTGAATTACCCATTGTTGCAGCAGAAACTAAAGTCCAAGTCTCCCAAAGCAAAGCCCAGTCCATTATAATGTATTTCCTCCACATAATAAATAAAGGGTTTATTTATGAAAGTGACGACAGCATTTCCAAGTAGTTGTAGATGACAAACACTAGATCACACCAGGGACGCTGACCCGCACAGCATGGGTGAAAGCCCCAGCTCGATTACTTTTAGATATGGGACTTCGAGCAAATTATTTCATCTCTCTGTCCCACAGCTTCTTCATCAGCAAATTGGGATAATAATACTTTCCTTATAGAACTTCTATGAGAATTAAACAAAATGATATAGGTCCATTTCATAGACCCATTTGATAAATATTAACTAAATACTGAAGTCATGGGGGTAAAAACAATATGGCCAAATTGTATTTATGGCTTGCATTTACATACCCTGAGCCTACAATTGTGTATTATTCACTATTTATATTGATTCTCGAAATGCTGTAGTTTCTAGAATTCCCTTTCATGCTTCCTTCTCAGAAATATTTTATCATGTTAGACCTTTCCCTTTCTCCCCAACCCCTCTCAGAGAAATACTACATGAACAAAATAATATATGGTGTGATTTTAAAATGTGAGAAATGAGAAAGTTCAGGCTAAAACCACAGTGGCTATCATAATTTCAATTAGATTACTAATATACAATTTGTTGTAAGTTGTTTGTTATTGATCAGGAGTAAAAAGGATCCCTTTAACTATAACAATATAAGAAATGAGAATTGAAATAAAACTAAATTGCCTCTATAAACTATTGAAAAATTGGAATTAAAATAACTCTTGGGGAAAAAAAGAAGACATATGTAATACTTTAAGAAATAAAACAACATTTTAAAAAAAGTGTAAACTACAAAAAAAATAACTTTTGACATTGGTTTAGTGAAACGCATTATAAAAGGAAAAGCTATAGTATCTTTAGAAATGTAATGATAGGCATAAATTTAAAATATCAAATAGTATGACTTTTAACACATTTTTAATGTGTTTAAAGAAATCTCAGTTTGACAATGACATTAATGACAAATATACTAATAATAGTAATGATAATAATAACAACTGATAACGCTTACTGAATGCTTATTATATTTCAGAAATCATCCCAAATGCTTTACATTAATTACTCCAAGTGATAATTGAACGTGAGGCAAATAACCCATTTCCTGCAATTCCTCTCCTCTCTAGATCTCAGAGGATATCAAATCCTGTCTACAGGATGCAACATAAAATTGTTACCTCATTGGAATGGAAATGCTGTCCTGGATTCAGTGGAGCAAAATGTCAGCTAAAAGGTATCATCTAATACAAATTTTGTAATAACAGTTAGAAGCATAAACTTCTGAAGAATAAGCAACTGATTCTAGCGAAAAAAAGAGTTGTATTTTCCCTTTTGAATCAGTTAATTAACATGTAACCAAACTATTAGGACTTACCTTTTCAGTGCCCCCTAACTTGGTAGCTATTACAGTACCCTAAAATCTCATAATCTGTCTTTTAAATTCTCCCCTTATTTTTGTGTTGGTTTTACATAATGGGTGAATGGAGATCTCATTAAATAGCTTGCTTTTTTTCTTAGCTATGTGCTGTAGAAACATGCCTTATTAAAATACTAGAAATCGCAATTTTTTTAAAAATTATCATTAGACATCACCCTATGTAAAATAAAAAAAACTACACTCTATTTTTTCCAGTTCAATTATTTTAAATAATATTGTCTTTATAAATGAAACTCAGTTTTAAAGAATATATACAAATATGGCATGAATTATTCTGCTTTTTTAAAAAATCCTAATGGAGCCATTTTTTTCAACTGAGATTATAAGGGTTTTCTGGTAGCAAGATCTGATCAAACACATGGTAGCCTGCTGTGGCCTAACATCCATGCGACTATTATTTTGCTTATGGCTTTAAACAGGTTTCCTTTGAAAAAGAAGATACGGTATCAGCATACATATTTTAAATGAATGAATATTACAAGAAAGGCCATTAGCAGTGGTGGGGAATTCAATCAGCCGTGTAGGAGGCTGTGATTAAAAATTAATGTAAGTGTGGAGAAACCATTATGATTCATATTTAAAAAAAAGAAAATTGTTATACTAGTACAGAAGCTATAGAAGCCTGCAGTTTAGTTAGAGATATTACTTACATATGGTTCTTCTAGCCCAATTCAATGAGAATCTAAAGAGAAATTTCATTGTAATGCTATTTGTTCTGGGTCTGGCTTTCAGAGATGTTAAAAAATTTAATACATTTTCAGAGTATAACATATATATGTATTTCATTTATAATCAGGTAAAGTAAACTTTAAAAAAAATATCTGTACCCAAATATTTGGAAACAAGAAAATTTAGGATATTCTTTAAAAATCCAAGCATGAAGCATGATACTGCTTTCAAAGGACTTTGGACTTCTACGAGTGCATAGATGTGCTCACAGTGGTAAAACGTTTTTGTTTATAGTCTCTATTTGGCAGATGGCTGAAAGTTCTGGGCAGTATTTAGAATTATATTTCTAAAGTCTAAGATTATTTTTGTATTTCTCTTATATAAAGAAGGATTTGTTAGGAATATTAATTCCATCATTATTTCTTAAAGATTCAAGTGTTGTTCACAGTATACCTTCCTGGAAATTTAGAATGTCATTACACATCCCATGGTACAGAGGGGCTGGATACAGCTATATGGCAGGAAGCAAAGTCTGTTCCCCAAAGCTGATAAGGACTGCTGTTGTTCCAGGCTTTGTTTTTTTATGCCGACTACAGTTGACCTTTGAACAATGCAGGAGTTAGGGGTGCTAGCACCTCACACAGTAAAAAATCCACATATAACTTTTGAATTCCATGGGGGATTGGTCACAGGACTCACACAGAGATACCCAAATCCACAGTTGCTCAACTCCCTTTTATAAAATAAAATATTGTATACTGTGGGCCCAAACATCCAAACCACTGATGACTGGGCTCCGCCCTTCGGGACATGGCTCAACCCTCCGTAACTAGGCTGAAAAAACCCCCACAAAAAACTGTTTTCCATCTGGGTTGGTTGAATCTGCAGATGCAAAACCCTGGGATACAGAGGGCCAGCTGTATATTTATTGGAAAAAATCCGCTTATGAGTGGGCCCACACAGTTCAAGCCCATGTTTTTGCAAGGGATAACTCATATAAATTAATAATACACCCAAGAGGGAAAAACACACACACACACACACACACATAGAATTTCGTCATTATAAATGTACACATGAGAAACAAGACTAGCTGACAATTTTGAATCTCTACTATGTACTGTTATTCCCCTTTTCTCCAAGTATTATATGAAACTAGAAGCCCAGGGCACGCAATTCATGCACAGGTAGGGTCCCTAGTGGCCGCCAGCTGGGGCCTCCCTTCCCGTGGTTGGGTGGCCTGCCCTACCCCCCAGTGGGGGAGGGATGGACAATTGGGGGCAGGGCCGGCTGGGGGGAGGGGCTGCGGGTCGTTGTAAGACCAGCGCCCCCTGTCCCCTCCCCCCACCCCCGTCAAACTCCTGGTTAAACTCTCGGCCGAGGGGACAATTTGCATATTAGGCTTTTATTATATAGGATATTTAAATTAAATTCAAATATTTAGCTTTAAATGTTTAATGACACCTTGTGTTCTAAGTGGGAACAGCCGGTGGATTACTTTAACACTAGATTTATAAATTGTTGCCTTGAATCCCCATTAACCAAAATGTCCCAGAACCATTTTGACCGTGACCTTCTGTCACAATACCATAATTAGAATTAGTTACAGTTCAGGTACCTGCTGCTGATAAGCTGCTGTGGAGAGGTCTTCTTTCTATTGAAATTGAGAGCAGGCATAATTTTCTGATGGCTGATATGCCCATTGTGTGAGATTGTCATACCATTAATTCTAATACCACTGCAATTGTAGGAGAACCTACGGTTGCTCCCTACAATATTCTGACCATCCTACTCTTCAGTTGTATTGCAGTATAAGCTATTGAATTTTTTATTAGTGCAATTGATGCACTGGTAGTATCAAGAACTACTGTGTCTCTTTGTCCCTTCAACCATTCTTTATTATCTCTTCTATCCGGGGGTGTGTCTTTGCCCTCCCCCTTCTGATTCCTACCCAATTACATGTCAAGTTCCTCCACCCCTTTTTATCACACTTTATATATGTGCCAACAGCCTTGTATTCTTATCTGGGAGAAACAATTGTCAGGTTTCCTTTGACAACACTCTCTATGCTGTCTCATATGACAAGCCGCCCCAAATATGGCAAGAATAACCAGTGTGACTGATTCATTCTTTAAACGTCTTCAGAGCCCTGAAGTGTTTGGAATACCTTGGTTGTGTAACTACCACAATTACTTCAGTGCCAGTCCTTCACATCAGGAGATTATTTTAGAAATAATATTCATAGAAAAGGTGTGAAATACTGCATACGTTTCACAAATTCCTGCCTCCCCAACAAGTTTCCTCCTCACAAGCAAAATACATTTTATAAAACAAAAATAAAAACTTTATTTAAGTTTATATCCTAGGACAGGGGTGGGCAACCCCTGGCACGCGTGCCAAACATGGCACGCCAGTAACTTTTTCTGGCATGCGAAACCCTTTCTTATAATCTTCCATTTACAATTTTTTTCTTAATATCGACTTTCTTATTTTTCAGATAAATTCAGTGTAGGTGCATCTTAGATAAATAAATAATTTTACATAATAAGTTATCTTAAAGACCATAGACATGGATTGACAAGAGAGGTGAAGAGCAATTTCTATGTCTCTGCCTTAACTTCCCCTGCCTTTCTAGATTTGAACAGTGTTTTGGTTTCATCCACATACGCTTGTGAATCTTTGTTCTCAGTGATGAATTTTGTTAAGTCTCATAATAGGAGTAGCCTGACGGATGAAAGTAGTAGCTCGTGCATATCTCTGAAGGTCACGAAATATAAACCTGATGTAAAATCTCTGTCCTCAGTGATGCAGCAGCAAAAGTCCCACTGATAATATCAAACGGAGTCATAAAGTTTTCTGTCGGACTATCAGTGTACATGTATACATTTAAAAATAAATGTATTTTTCATCATCATATATTGTGTTTTTGTCGCTCGAATGAATTTTATTTTTTCTTCAAGATTCTTCACATACGTACACCTTAAGAGATATCAAGTAGGCGTAACATGTTCTCAAAAAATTACGGTTGGCACCCAGAAGAATTTTGAGTCAGAGATTTTGCTGGTTTTGGCACACACTCACAAAAAGGTTGCCCACCCCTGTCCTAGGAGGAAGACTTTTTAAATGATATAAAAGAGATTAATAGGTCAGGGATAAATTAGAGCTGTTAGCAACTAGACTCTTTTATGTCTCCTCCTCCACTTGGTACCCCTCTGTCTTTTTCTTTTTTCCTCTGTCTCTATAGATCCACCTCATCTGTTAGGAAGGAATGTCGGGATTCAAAATAAGGGAGCAACTCTTACTGTGTCTTATCCTGCAACATGCTGTTTATAATATTACTGAACCTCACACATGCTCTTTTTGAAGTAACTCAGATGTCAAAATTCTGGTAACAAGTTCTAGATTATTAAAAATATTAATCATACTTTCAAGAGAAAACCAATTTTTTTTAAAAAAAATGTCTAAGCGAATAGAATTTTGTTGAAAAAAGGAGCATCAAATCCAATGGCAATGTCATAGTTTTAATATAAATTACATTTGTTATACCTTTTTGAGGGTCAAATGGTTTGTCAGAAAGGGACCTAATTTTATATGATACCTGAGATGTGTTTTTGAAATGTCATTAACAACGTACTTTTTAAACCAATTTTATAAAATTTGCAATAATGTACTTTTTAGTAGATGTCTCTAAAATGTTCTGAAGTAGAATAAGGACAGTGTGGCTTTCTCTAATGACACAAAGAACAGAAATTTAAGTTCAAATAATGTTAGGTTAGAGAGGAGAAAAGAAAAACTTCTTTGCAAATCTGTTCAAAATAATCCAGTCAGTTTTAGTCAGATCTTCTACACAGGAAAAAGGTAAAAAGGGGGAAAAGGTCTTTTATAAAATTACTAGAGGCCTGGGTAGGGTCCCTAGGCTTGGCTGGTGATCAGGGCTGATCAGGTTCCCTGCCTCCAAGCATTGGTACCTCCTCTTTCCCGCACTCCCTCAGTGCTCCACCGCAGCTGGTCGCCTACTGTGTTCTGCACTGCCCCCTGGTGGTCAGTGCATGTCATAGTGAGTGATTGAACTCCAGGTCTCCCAGTTAAACTCCTGAGGGGACACTGCAGATTAGCCTTTTTTAAAAATTATACTTATACTAGACGCCCTATGCAAGAATTCGTGCATGGGTGGGGTCCCTCAGCCTGGCCAGCTATCGGGGCTGATTAGGGCCGTCTTGCCCAGTCCCGATGAGGCTGATCAGGCTGATCGGCTGGAGAGAGGGACCACAAGAGGTTGGCTGGCCATGGGAAGTTGGCTGTGGGAGCACACTGACCACCAGGGGGCAGCTCTGCATTGAGCATCTTCTGCATGTCATAGCTACTAGCCGGTTGTCCGGTCATCTGTTTTAACAGTCACTTAGGCTTTTATATATATAGATACAATCTATCACAGATATTCTAAAATATGTCATGCAGTTATTGGAATAAACTGACCCCTACCATACATTATGAATATATGGAAATGTTTTATTTCACAAATGCTGTGAAATAATTCAATAAATTATGTAAGAGCTATTGTAATTAACATTTTTAAATGGGGCTTTTCCAATAAGATTATTTTAAAATATTGCTTCAATTAATATGAAATGAGGTATAATATTTAAAACAAAAAAACCCTTCTATTGCTTATATTTTTGCATATCTAATTCTTCCAGGTAGTGACTAATACTTTCCTCTTTGAGAAAGAAGATTGCCTCCTACAAACATATTGCTCAATAAAATTATGATGCATTTTGTCAAAAAAGTCTTTGTTTCTCCAAATTGTCTTATTCAATCTAACTACTAAATCTCAGTAAATCTTTATGTATGCACTGAATCCACCGTGCAAGCATTCACTTCATGTTGCAGGATCAGCTGGACACTGGTCTTGTCAAGCCACACAGGCAGGCTCCTAAGGAAGAGAGAGCAACCTTTCTCATTACTGAGTTGGCATAATGACTTCCTCCATATGTCTCAAAGGCCTGGGGAAAAAACACCCACCAATAACACTTGTGTAATTTTAAAAAGAAAAAAAAGAAAATTTATCTAATAAGGGAGCTGTTGCTCTTGACACTTGCTGACCTTGCTTGCTTCTCTGAGTCCTTAACCTACCAAGGTCAGAGTTTACAGTGCAAGGAGGAAAAAAAAAAAAGAGTAATTGTATTGGGAGAAGAGAATAAAAAGGAAACCTTTCAAAAATATATTGAATTTTTAAAAACTCTGAAGTGCATAAATAAAAGCTTTTTTTTTTTTTGTCTCAGTGTCTATCTCTTAGAAAGGATCAAGAAAAAAAAAAGACAGAAATCGATGTCCTATAGGACAACGCAAAGGTCTGTGCTTAAGTGCAAGATAAGAGAGATTGCCTGGAAAACCTAGGATTTGCGGCAGCCCTTGTGGTAGAGAATACATATGGGAAGACAGAAAGATTGCTAAGTGAAAAAAATAAAGCGCATCGATCAAATGGGAACTTTATCACAGGAGAGTAACTGACTCCACTGCCAGAGATTCTAGCAGCACTTCTCCACCAGCTGAATCCCACGAATAAATTGGGATGAATGCAAGTTGAACTTGTCAACAAACAGAGCTAGAAAAAGATAACGTAAACAATTGAATTTGTTAAACAGGCATTTAAAGTTTTTAACAGCATTGGCAGGGACCCCATCCAATGAGTTTCAGAGAAAAGAGGTTCATATGACAGTTGTATCCAAAGATCTTTGTGTGGTGCTTACTAATTGTTTTTTGTTTGTTTGTTTTTGGTTTTTTGTTTTGTTTTGTTGTTGTTTTTTTACCTTAGGAGTACAATTTTCTCAGCTATTTCCTCCTATCACAATAAATTTAAAAACTATAGCTAAGAGTAAATGGAAAGTTTAGTGCACACACACAATCACACTAGTTTTTTGTCATGCAATATTTAAAGCATTTTTCCAATTACACTTTCTTTTAAATCCGTTTTATTAAAATTTCACAAAATTATGGAGGAAAATTTTCTCATTTCATGTATATTATGTTTCCACATAATGAGGAGTGAATCACCAAAGATCAGTGTTTAAGAAAACTAAAGACTTTCACTTGATACTTCTATGTATTATTCTTTATCCCTTTCACTTTCTTTCTAAAGAAAATTACTTGTCATTGATTTATTTTTTTCTAATCTGCTTTTATTTAACTTTTATTTCTAATCTGCTGATTCACTCCAGTATGTCACATTCTATTCTCTTGTTTGCAATGCAATAGCATTTTTCCAGATCACATGAAGTAAATTTACTTGAAATTCTTTTGACCCTAAGGTCAATAGAAAATTAGATTTTACCTCTTCATTTATCTCCTTTCTATTCTTGACACTTGACCTTATACCCGGGTTTGCTTTCACTTCTTGCATATTCAGGATCTTGCCTGCACTGCGTGGCATAGAGAGAACTATGAGGATAAAGTGCCCTCACTCAAATATGACTCTAGGAGACTTAAAATGCCCACATGATCTTGTGAGAGTGTGTGTGTGTGTGTGTGTGTGTGTGATTTCCTGCTTTGCCAGCCTTCTCAAATGCAGAAGGAAACTACATGATATGCAGTGTTGTAATCTCCACAATCAGAGGACAACATGCAATACAAAGAGTGAGATAAAGAGATCTGATTTCATTAGACTATAATGCAACATAAAACAATGCTTTACTATTTGTAATAAAGCTTTAGCAGAGCTTTGAGCCTCTAGAAATAAACCCTATGTAAAATTCCTGTGATTTTGTTGAGGTCACTTCACTTCAGTAAGGGACATTAGTACCTAAACCAATCTGACCCTTGATTATAAGAATAGGGTGGGAGGGGTCAGGGGCCTTAGTCAAACATTTAACAACCAATTCAGTTGTTATTTTGTATATTAAAAGATGTTCCAGCCCTAACCGGTTTGGCTCAATGGATAAAGCGTTCGCCTTTGGACTGAAAGGTCCCAGGTTCGATTCCGGTCAAGGGCATGTACCTTGGTTGTGGGCACATCCCCAGTAGGAGGTGTGTAGGAGGCAGCTAATCAATGTTTCCCTCTCATCGATGTTTCTGATTCTCTATCCCTCTCCCTTCCCCTCTGTAAAAAAATCAATAAAATATATTTTAAAAAAAGATGTTCCAGACTAACAAATATTAATAATTTATTATAAATTCTTGAATAATATTTATGGAAAATATTATGTACTAACAAGTAAACTAAAGTAAGCATCAAACAACTTTCTAATTCTGCTAAAACATTGAATGTTTCATAAAGACTCTAGTGCACAACATGGACCAGAAACTGTTAGCTCTGGAAATATTTCTCAGATGTTGTTACAATAGGAATTCCATTCATCATGTATTCTATAAGACGAGGGAGAGAGAGAGAGAGAGAGAGAGAGAGAGAGAGAGAGATCTATGTGTGAGAGAAGCATCAATCAGTTGCCTTCTGTACATGCCCCGACTGGGGATAGAATCCACAGCCCAGGTATGTGCCCTGACCAGGAATTGAACCAGCAACCTTTCAATGCACAGGATGACACTCACCCAACTAGGCCACTCCGGCTGGGTGAAAATTAATACTTTCCACCACATACCGCAGCCCCCAAATAAGTCCACTTTTTTCCCAAGCTGTAGATTGTCTTCTTCAACCAAATATATCAATGATTATATAGGACTTCCTATAACACAGCACGGTGAGGGGGTGGACAAAATAAAAACATAAACCTTGGGCATGAATGGAAATTCATTAATTTAGCTCAATGCTCTGAAGAAAAACAATGCAAAATTCAGTCTAACATAAGAGACTAACTAAAATTAACGCCAAATATACTTTCTATGGAGTGAAGATGCTTTAGTGTTATTGTCTCAGCCACGTAGGCCTGGAGAGCATAAATAACATGTGCTGTTTCATGGTAAAGAGGAGAAGTTTCATTGGTCCATAATTTCACTTGGGAAGAAGTACAGACACCAAACACTTGTTTTTTTGTGTCTGATATACAGACTTCAATGAATAAAATAGTTCATTAGAAGTCTGAAAATTACAGACAGGCAGTACTTAATATAGTCAATATTTTAATGTCTTCCTTTAAATTGTTTTCCCCGATGAAAAATTTATATTGTCATTCAAAATAGTATTTGATTTATGGGAAATATAAGTGATTTTTTAACAGAGAGATTTATGTCATCAGACTTTCAATTTTCTGAAATGTTACTGATTTTGCAGGTTGGCTCCCTTGCAGTTCTTGCGTTGTGAGCCTATGCGTTTCTTAAAAATCTGGGAAAACCCAGCTAAGTGGCCCACTACTTAAACAGATATTCTTTCAGTAAGGAATCGCAGCTCTCCCTTATTTCCAAGTAGACACCAGTTGGAAATCGCATTGTTAAACATGTAATTTGTGACAGAAAATTATAAAACTGCTATGGCTTTTAGCACAGCCGATTTTAAAGTCTCCTCAATTATGCAGGCAGTTTAAGCCTGCCTGTTCACAGCTTCTCCAGACTACCAACCATGCTCGTCTAAAAAGAGATCTGAATGTTTTTTTCAGAGCACAATTAGGGCCCCGCACTTCCAAGATCAGCGGGTCGCACGCTGCCCTGTGGATGGGGGCGGAGCAGTTTAGGCTGCAATCGCCCAGGCATGCTTCAGTAGACAGGAAAACGAACGTCAGCCGTATTGTTGCTCAGGACTGGAAAAAGAAAATGAGGCAGCCCCCATGTTTAACTCTCTCTCCTCTCCTTTTGCTCTTGTCCAGCCCGGGAACAGCAGCAGTTGATCCACACCAACCAGGCTGAGAGCCACGCGGCGATTGGCGGAGAAACAGCCGAGCAGCAGCAGCAAGATCCAGGTCACAGATTGCAATAGCTACCATCCCTAACCCAATTATTGTGGACGCCATTTAGGACAACTTCCAAACGGGACATCACCTGGCTGTCAAATGTCTGATGATGACACATTAACACACCTCGGAACCCTTTTCTATTGGTGCTGTATGTGGGGCGAATCTTTGACGAGATGGCGGTTCCCTGCCTGAATTACTTTGTGTGCAAACACAGGAGGAGAATAAAAATGCTGCCACATGTTTCCAAAATAAAATCAAATAAAATCAAAGAGTGCAGTCATGGAAGAATCCTGACATGGGAGGAATGGCTTGATTCCTTTTGAGGGAGCTAAGAAGGCTTCCTTCCATTGGTGATAGAGATCAAGAAGGGGTGTTGGTCACTGACGAGGGAAAAGTATTGTGACTAAGAGCTAACAAGAATCTCTTGTTAATCCAAAGTGGTCCTATTACATCTTTTCTCATCTTCCTAATCATAAACACTTTACCATTTCTTTTAGGCTCAACTTTATCTGTTAGAAACAGGTTGATTACTGATAAAAAACATCTCTTCACTGTATTTGGCGTAGTTCTACAAAATCGGGCAGTCAAATTAAGGTGATCTCTTTAAGAATGCAGGTGAATCTATCTTAGAAATTGTACTCTAAATTTTTAAGGCATTGAAATTCAGTATCTTCATAAAATATCATAAAATCCTCCTTGAATTATTGAAGTGCCTCAGAAAGGCATGAACAGTAGCAATGCTAATAAAGTGATTTAAGCTAAAATCTATCTCTCATTAAGAAATACCTCAGTAGAGAGTACTTCTCAGAATATAAATGCATCTACATACTTATATGTATACAGCTACATGCACTCAATGCTGGAGCACTGGGTTTGAAAGTAGAAGATGAGGCATTAGCTCTGTAACCTTAAGCAAGTTATTTTGTTCTTCTGATCCTGAATTTCTTCATCTATTGAGACTTTAGCAAAAACTCTTTGTTGTTAAAAAAAAAAAAAGACTAAAACTTCTGGGCATAGTTAAAAGGTTTTAGAAATCTAAGCTGATATTATACTTTGACAAATTTCTACCCCTAAATAGTGTAAAATTCAGTTTGCCATTTGCTAAATGCATGTAGCCTATACCTTTAAATATACAGTGCAAACATGATTTGTTTGAATTATCTTTACACCTATCATAAAATTTAAAAGGTTTTACATATGTATTTTTCAATGTTTCCAATGTTCTCTCTTCTCCATACAGCAGTGACACAAAAAATGACCGACCAGCTGAACCAGCAGGCAGTGAAACTGACCCTTCTACAGAAGAGGATTGACAACATTTCTCTGGCTGTGACTGATGTCAGGAGCACGTTCTCTTCCCTAGAAGAGAAAATCAATGAAGATAAAGGGAGGGAATTTCAATCTTTTCTAAAAGGTAAAAGTAAAACAAAATAAATTATTCATTCAGTAAGACAAAAGGCAAATAACTCATTTATCTTTTCTCATATCACTTTGGTATTTTGCTTTAGATTGGGTGGTATATCAGTCTAATATATATTTTAATAAGCTGTTTTTAAATCACTTAATTTATGAAATAATTTGGAATATCTAAATATTTTTCACCATGTAGTCAAATCTTTGACTGAATGTTTCATCTGATTTATTGACATTATGTTGCTTAGTTATAGCCTAACTGGTATTTCTTTATAGTTAAAAGAAATTTAACTATGAGTCATATTTATTTTCATTCTGATTTTTAGATGAGGTTAAGGAATGATTAACAAGGTAGCTAGATACATGGTTGTCTCAATAATATTGCTGAAGGTATTGAGGATAAATCTGAAGTGCATTATATCCTAGAAATTACCTAGCTTCTGGAATATAATAAATAAAATATATTCTAAAATATCTCAGGTCAGAGGAATAATTTTTTATAAACGTGAATCAGCTTTGTCTGAATTTTGTGCCTTTAAAACAGCAGGCTGTGTTCCTCCCTGGAGGTTCTACAGGATAATCTATTTCCTGCGAATTCAAGTTGTCGGGATTCATTTTCTTGGTGGCTCTAAACTGAGGCTTGTTCCCAGCTTCTAGAGTTCACTGCTTTTCTTGCCTCATGTCTTTTTTCCATCTTTGAAATCTCACAACTGTTGAATCCTCCTGACATCTCTCAGACCCACTCCTCTGCCTTTCTCTTTCTCTTTTAAGGACCCATATGATTGCATTGGGCTCACCTGGATAACACAGGCTAATCTCATCTGAAGGTTCTTAACCTTAATCACATCTGGTAAGGCCCTTAGCCATGTAAGATAACATATTCGCAGGTTCAGAGAATTAGGGTGTGGACATCTTGGACAGGGAAGGATTATTCTGCCTTCCACAGACATTTATCAGTAGCAGGTAATTGCTAAGGTAGTGTTAAGCACGTGGTACAATGGGTCTGATTGATAGTTTCAAGAAATCCAGTAGAAGGAGACCTGGGAAGGCTTCTATGAAGAGAAACCACCTCAACTAATAAAACGATGGTCAGGAGGAGTTACTTAGCCAAAGGGTTTTCAGGTAGAGCATGGATATTCTAGGAAAGTATTTTGGTTACTAGGAACATCTCAATTCACTGGGTTTATTGTTTGCTCCTAAGTTTCAGGATCATTGATTCCTTTCATTTTGTTCATATAAAAAATATGAACAATATCACTTGCACATTATTATTATTTTTTCTAATTTTCACCTGTGTTTTAGAGGTAAAAGATATTTTTTAGAAGGTGGAAGTTTCTATTTCCATATCATCTACCAGTAAAGGAGCAACCATGATTGTTTTAATCATGTAAATAATTGGTGCTAGTAAGTCACTGAAAGAAAGACACAGCTCTACATTCCTGGCATGTCTCCTATTACAAAAACTTACTGATGACAAGCATGAGAGAGGAATACATGTTTCCCGAAGTAATAGCAGGAACAAGAAGTAAATAAAAACAGTATATAATTGACTATAACCACCATAATGAAATTTGTTTAGCAAAATTTGGTTATCATAACATGAGAGAATTAAGCCTGTCACCTGCTTTTTGTAAACCTACTAACAAAAATACTGGCAGTGACACAGGAAACATACACGCATAACAACAAAAATAACAACAACACAATTCCCTCCTCATTGGGAGGCATTAATTGTGAACTGAGCACAATCATTATGAGAATCAAAGGGTTTATAGTTAATGAATGTTGCCTCAGGCAACAAAAACTAAACTCACTCTCTCAGGTACTGTGCTTGCCTAGCAAAACCACAATCTCTTTTCTTGTTTACTCCAGTTCTCAGGTGAGAAACACTGCTTACCTGCTAATAGACATAGAAAATGTTCAAAATCAAATGCCCCAACTCCTTAAGAGGTATTTGAACGTTATGAATAGGGCATACTAGTACATTCACAACAATGGAAGGGACATGTCAAGGTGTCTAATATCAACTATATCTGTCAAGTCACCAAATATAATATCATCTTAGAAAGTAGAAGCACATGAATCATATGAAACAGAATCAAATAGGGTTAAAATGTTGTGCCTACTCAGATGTTAACATAAAGCACTTTTATGTATTTTTGCAAAATCAGATTCTTGTACAGATGTTTCTTTGGTAAGAAATTATAGAAATGCTAGAGGCCCAATGCATGACATTCATGCACTGAGGTGTGTGGGGGGGTCCCTTCAGCCTGGCCTGCTCCCTCTTGCGGTCCGGGACCCCTCGGGATGTCCAACTGCTGGGGAGCAGGCATAAGCTGGCAGTGGGACAGTCGGACATTCTGAGCACTGCTGAGGAGGCAGGGAAGGCTCCCACCACCACCACTGTGCTCGCCAGCCATGAGCCCAGCTTCGGCATTGAGTGTCTGCCCCCTGGTGGTCAGTGTGCATCATAGCAACCAGTTGTTCTGCCTTTTCGTCGAGTTGCATATTAGGGTTTTATTATATAGG
>NW_006294116.1:1219411-1220466 GCF_000327345.1 Myotis davidii
CCAGCTTTAGCCCTGAGGCCTTGGCTGCTGAAAACAGGTTTCTGGCCTTTGTTTACCATCTGTATTTGATACAATGTTGTGGTCCGGCTGGCTGAAGCCCCGCTGGGAGGGAACGTTGGAGTCCTCCATCACTGAAGCAAGCAAGCCTCCCTGTTCGCATCAGCTGCCTGGCTGCCGGCCGCCATCTTGGCTGCCAGTTAATTTGCATATCTCGCTGATTAGCCAATGGGAAGGGTAGCGGTTGTATTCCAATTACCATGTTTCTCTTTTATTAGTGTAGATTACCTGAAAAGTTTCTGGTCCTAAAACAAGTTTTTGAGCTAATAATCTGATTTCTTTTCTGTCACTGCTATAATTTTACCCTTCAACCAATAATTTTTTTCAATAAATAACAGCTAAAGGACCTTCTAATTTTCATTTCCATCATTTACTTTTTAAAAAATTACTTTGATCAAGATTCTATACTAAACTTTACCTATTTACAATGTTCTTACCTACTATTATTCTTATTTGGACTTTCAGATAATGTTGTTTTTCACTTCCTGAAATTAAACGCCTATTGTTATTGTCCACTATTCATTAATTAATTCAAGCACATTTAAGTTTTACTTGTGCAATCTTGAAATAACATTTCTTGAAAAAACATTTTAAAGCCAAAATTATAAGATTATAATTTTCAGGAAAGTCTGATTTCTAACCTTAAGTATTTTATTGTATTTCATCAAGTTGTTGTTATGAGAATTAAAGACAATTTTTAAAATGTTTTATTGATTTTAGAGAGAGAGGAAGGCAGAAAAAGAGAAACATTGATGTGAGAGAGAATCATTGATCGGTTGCTTCCCATACATGCCTTGACCAGTGATCCAACCCAGAATGTAGGTACCGTATTTGCCGGCGTATAAGACGACTGGGCGTATAAGACGACCCCCTAACATTTCCACTCAAAATACAGAGTTTGTTATATACTCGCCGTATAAGACTACCCCCTCTTCCGCACACCTTCCACACACCAAATAAAAGGTAAAACAATATCAGATTTGATTTTAACATTTTAA
>NW_006294116.1:1221094-1239468 GCF_000327345.1 Myotis davidii
CGGTATGTGGAATGAAGTGGGCGGGCATCGGGAGGCCACTATGGCACGGGGCAAGCACTATGGGCAGTCTATCTGAAGTGTACCTGGCGTATAAGACGACCCCCCACTTGGAGGCATATTTTTCAGGGCCAAAAAATCGTCTTATACGCCGGCAAATACGGTATGTGACCTGACTGGGAATTGAACCTACCACCTTTTGATGCATGGGACAAAGCTCCAACCAGCTGAGCCACCAGCCAGGGCTAAAGACAATTTTAACACACAGGAAATAACTAAATGATTCTATTGAAAGTTCAGTGAAAATGACTGCTATTGAGAAGCACCTTACTATATCAGAAATTTAATTTTTCAAAAATTTTTTTTCTGTGTAGCATACACTAGTAGAAACAATGAAGATTTGTTCTATAAATAGGTGACTGGTTAAATGTGTAAAATTTGGGGAATAAGAATACTTTAAAACTTTTCTGTTGTAATTATTTATGTTATTAAATACAAAAGCTAGGGCTATTTCAGTATAATTTATCTTAATTGTGGCTATGTAACCTTTTCTAATTAATTGAGCCTTTCCTTAGTACTTTGCTGCTATGTGTAATTGATTACTATTCCATACTTCATATGTGTTTTTTTCTGTTACATACAAATTGCTTTTCACATAATTTTTTTGCCTTTTAAATTTATTTCAGTGTTCAGTAGGGTTAGAAACATACAATAATTTTTGTATATGTTTTGGAAATCTAGAACCTAAAGGTCAATATTGCTCATTGATCTTTAGGGTCTAGGATTTTCAGGAAAATATTTATCCATGTAAGCAACATTTACAGCGTTGTCTTAGAACCGGATTAAATAATATCAAGGTGCTCAAGTAATCCATCATTCTATTTAGTATAATTGCTCTTTCGTAATACTTTCTCTGTAAGTCTCATGCACCTTAAATAATTTTAGAAACTTGCTAACAAAATAGAGACTCTAGATTTTAGCCCCTATAATCATCTTTTTTGTATAAGCTTCAAAGCAGCTATTACTCATTTCTCAATATACCATTGTTCAAACCTTGATGTTTAAAATACTTTGCATTGTGTTACCTGTATTTTACATTGTAGTCATTGCTTATATTTTGGAATGGACATACCTTCCATTTTATGTGCTTCGTGTGTATTATAAATATGCCTTAAGAATATGTTTTATTTTTTCTCATTTTTGTTTTTATAACAAGGTTTTTGTTTCATTTTGTTTTATTTTGAATTTTTAAAATTTAAAATGTTCACTTTATATTCTAAATAGTTCTGAATAGTGTGCAGGGCCCTTTTTCTTTCCTTCCTTCCTTTTTTTAAATGCTATTTTTAGAACTGTTTATAATTCTTGGTTTATGATCAGTCCATGCTTTCTAATACAGGATATATTATGTGCTTCATTAATGGAAAATGGCCCCTTCTCTTTTTGTTGAGAATTAGTGTCATAGCATAATAATTAAGGTATATCTTGAATCCCTATTTTCGTTTGACTTAGTGAGCCACAAACCTCTCATTATTATTTTATTGTTATTATAAACTATTGTTGTATATTGTATCTATTATTTCATATTGTTCCTCATTTAAGAATCTCATAAAATTATTTCTCTGTAGTCAATTTATTAGTTTTTATAAGCTAAAAAGACAGACTCTGAAATTTAATTACTAGAAACCTAGTAACAATCATGACCTAAGGTTAGGTATTATTTACTAAGACAGAAAGGCCCAAGTCATTTATTTTCTTTTTTTTTAAATTTTGTTTTATTGCTTAAAGTATTACAAAGGGTATTACATATGTCTCCTCCCCCGCCCCCCTTGACATTCCCCTGGCCTCCCCAACCCCCCTCCCCAGTGTCTTATGTCCATTGGTTATGCTTATATGCATGCATACAAGTCTTTCGGTTGATCTCTTATCCTCCCTCCCGCACCCCAATCCTCCCCAGCCTTCCCACTATAGTTTGACAGTCTGTTTGATGCTGCTATGCCTCTGTATCTATTTTTGTTCATCAGTTTATAATGGTCTTTATTATCCATAAATGAGTGAGATCATGTGATATTTTACTTTCATTGTCTGGCTTATTTCACTTAGCATAATGCTCTCCAAGTCATTTATTTTCATACAAGTTTAAAACTAGACCTAGCATCATTGCATAAAAGAGTCTGTTAACTGAAAACAGTAGTAGTTCCCTCATATCTTTTGTCCAGAGAAACTTAGATTTATGGTTCTGGTGTGTTCTACACCACAATTGATTTCTCCCTTCAAACTTACGAATTAAGAGAATGATCACCATCTATAAAGTATAGATATTTTTAAAATTACATAAGTGTCGTCAAGAAGTATTTTTATTACTACATGTTATTAGTGTTTGGCCTCAAACTTTTTATCTTTTTTAGAGATATCTAAAGTTTACATAGTTAAAATCATGTATCATTTATTATTGTTTATTGCTTTTTTCCTCTAGGTCTAAAATCCAAAAGCATTAATGATCTGGTAAAGGATATAGTTAAAGAACAATTTAAATTTTTCCAAAATGACATGGAAGAGACTATAGCACAGCTCTTCAAGACTGTATCAAAACTCTCAAAGGACCTTGAAGACACCAAACACATAATTCAACAAGTTAATGAATCTGTGGTTTCGATAGAAGTCCAGCAAAAGTCTGTTTTAATGCAGGAAAATAGACCCACTTTGACTGATATCCTAGATCTGAAAAATCACATTGTGAATATGAGGCAAGAAATGGCTTTTACATATGAGAAGCCTATTAAAGAACTAGAAGCAAAGCAGACTCATTTAGAAGGTGCTCTGGAGCGGGAACACTCAAGGAACATTCTGTATTATGAATCCCTTAATAAGACTCTTTCTAAAATGCAGGAAGTACACGAACATCTTCTGTCAACAGAACATATATCACATGAGAACAATGTTCCAGCTGCAGAATCAGTTAGCATTAATGTCACTGAGTACCTGTCCACTCTACATGAGAATATAAAGAAACAAGGTTTGATGATGCTGCAAATGTTCAATGATTTGCACACTCAAGACAGCAAGATTAACAATCTCACCATCACTTTGGAAATGGAGAAAGAATTTGTCAAGGGTGAGTGGAAAGACATGTTATCCAAGTGCAGAAATGATTTTAAATTTCAAATTAAGGACACAGAGGAGAATGTACAAGTTTTAAACCAAACATTGGCTGAGGTAATCTTTCCCATGGACCATAAAATGGATAAAATGAATGAACAGCTAAATGATTTGACTTATGATATGCAGATCCTTCAACCCTTGCTTGAGCAGGGAGCATCACTTGGAGAGACAATGACATTTGAACAACCAAAAGAAGCAAAAGCTACAAGGAAGAAAGTGGAAAATCTGATTAGTGCTGTCAATAGCCTAAATATCCTAATCAAAGAACTTACCAAAAGACACAACTTACTTAGAAATGAAGTACAGAGTCGTAGTGATACCTTAAACAGACGTATCAGTGAACATGCCTTAGAAATGGAAGATGGCCTAAATAAGACAATGACTATTATAAATAATGCCATTGATTTCATTCAAGATAACTACATGTTAAAAGAGACTGTGAGTACAATAAAGTGCAATCCCATGTTCCATGATAAATGTAGCCAAAATATGGAAACTATTTTGGCATTCATTCCTCAATTCCAGCGTTTGAATGATTCTATTCAGATTTTGGTCAATGACAATCAGAGATATAACTTTGTTTTGCAAGTTGCCAAGGCCCTTGCAGATATTCCTAATGATGAAAAATTAAGTCAGTTCAACTTCCAAAATATTTATCAAATGGTCAATGAAACCACTTCCCAACTGATAAAATACCAGGAAAATATGAATCATTTGGAGGAAAAAATGCTCTCAGCCACAAAGATTTCCATAGATTTTGAAACTCGGTTGCAAGACATTGAGTCTAAAGTAACCAAGATGCTCATACCTTATTATGTTTCACTAAAAAAAGGCAATGTGGTCACAAGTGAGAGAGACCAGGCTCTTCAACTGCAGGTATTAAATTTAAGATTTAAGGCACTGGAAACAAAATCCATTCATCTTTCAATTAACTTCTCTTTACTTAACAAAACTCTCTATGAAGCTTTAACAATGTGTCATAATGCTTCCACACGTATATCAAAACTCAATGCTGCCGTACCTCACTGGATAAATGATTCCCTACCAGATATTCAACTTCTTCAGAAAGGTCTTACAGAATTTGTAGAGTCAATAATTGAAATAAAAACTCAAATTGCTCTATCAAATTTAACTTGGTATATAAACCAATCATTGTCTAGTAGTCTTGCAAATGTTTTCAAGTCTCAGAAGCAAGTAAAACCATTGCTGAAAAAAAACAATGCACTTAAGAAACCAGCAGTGAATGTTAGCACTGTCCTGATCGGCCGAACCCAAAGAAACACAGACAACGTTCTATCTCCTGGTAAGATATCATTGAAAAATCACTTTCAATCTCTCTTTCTATTCAAATGTTACTTAGTAGATCTGTACAGTTTAGCCACACCATAAGATATAAAAGCCAGTTGCCAAAGAAGAAGAAGGAAAAAAGGCAGTTGCTGGAACTTGGGTAAATAGTTACTGGTATGTAATTCTAAGATTATTGAAGTATTAATTGAATCTGATCTTGTCCTATGTAAATTAGGCATCATTACAAAATAAGTGCTTATAATATATATATGTATATATATATGTTTACACATGTATATGTATATATATTGTCTACATGTTTCATAACTTGTTTCTGACCAGAGTCCTGTAAAACAATCAAATTTTTTCCTGTAAAACATTTTTTTTGAATATGTATTTAAAGAAAGCTATTAGACCATGAGCTCCTTGATGAGTAAGAAAAGAATATGTCATTCATCTTGGCATTACCTGGCAAAATGTCTGTTATGCAATAGGAACTCTGTTAATTGAATGAATGAGTAAGCAGGAATTCCATTTTTGTAGATCACGGAAGGCCATGAATGCCCCAATAAGTATCTTTAGTTTCTTCAGGCTGCCATGAGAAAATACCATAGACTGGGTGGTTTATAAACAAAAGATATTTATTTCTCACAGTTTTGGAGTCTATGAAGTCCAAGACCAAAATGCCAGCCTGGTTGCATTCTAGAGAGGGCCTTGTTTTTGGTTCACAGCTGGTGACTTCTCACTGTGTTCTCACATAGTAAAAGCAGTGAGAGATGTCTGTGGGGTCTCTTTTATAAGAACTCTAATCCAAAAACACCAATTCGAAAGAATATGTGCACCCCTATGTTCACAGCAGCATTATTTACAATAGCCAAGACCTGGAAACAGCCCAAGTGCCCATCAGTAAAGGAGTTGGGTAAAAAAGCTGTGGTACATGTATACAATGGAATGATGGGGTAAAAAAGCCGTGGTACATGTATACAATGGAATACTACACAGTGGTAAAAAAAAAAGGAAATCTTCCCTTTGTAACAGCATGGATGGACCTGTAGATTATTACGTTAAGTGAAATAAGCCAGTCAGAGAAAGACAAATACCATATAATCTCACTTATATGTGGAATCTAATGAGCAAAATAAACTGATGAACAAAATAGAAACAGAGGCATGGATACATGAAGCAGACTGACAGCTGCCAGAGGGGATGAGGGTGGGAAGACTGGATGAAAGAAGAAGGGACTAATCAAAGAACATGTGTGCAAAACCCATAGACACAGACAACAGTGTGGTGATGGCCAGAGGGAATGAGGGGCAGGGACTGGGTAGAGCAGTGGTTCTCAACCTTCCTAATGTTGAGAACCGCTGGGGTAGAGGTTTACAAAGAGGGGGAAATGGGGACATATATAATAGTGTCCATAATATAAATAAATAAATGAATAGATAAATAAATAAATAAATAGAAATAAGCAACAACAGTAAATAGTAAAAAGGGCTATTAAAACAAAAACAAAAATTTGATCCCATTCATGAGGACTTCACCCTAATGACCTAACAGAGGCATGGATACATGAGCATCTTCCAAAGGCCCCAGCTCCAAATATCGACTTGGAGGTTTAAGATGTCAACATATTAATTTTGGGGGGACACTCAGATCATAGCACTAAGGCATTTAGACATGATTTTGAACAAAGCGGCCTTTGAAATGTGGCGCAGAGGCTTGGGTGCGGTAAGAACGGTTGGGGCAGCATGAAGCTGGCAGCAGCAGTGTGCAGCCTGACTGCAAAACAGGAAGTCAGAAATACCAGCTAGCACATTACTGGCAAGAGCAGTAAGAGACAGATCAAAGGGAGAGGTAGTTGAACAGTGGTGAGGAATGTTGTGAAAGTAAAATCAACAGAAACTGAAGAGGGACCGCAGAAGCATTCAAGTTCTGAGGCTCAACCAATTATGATTCTGGGCCTAGTTGTTTCAGTAAGTTTCTGTAGATCCGTAAGTCAGTTCATCTCTCTGAAGAAACTGGTTTCTTCCTTTTAAGTGGTGAGAGTGCAGTAGATATTTTACTGAGCTTATTGGTAGAAATATACTGCAGACTGCATCATTGTAAAAACATGTGAGCTGTTCACAGCTTGAGTGCTGGGCACTTGGGGAAGGAGAGACCGAGAATATTTTAAGGTTTTGAACTTGGGAAATGAGAGAGCAGCAGTACCATTAACAGATGTTTGTACGCACTGAAGAAGGCGCATAATTTTGGAGAGAAAGAGAAATTCAGTCTCGCTGATGAAAGACCTGTTTTATGAATATGTTTGGCATATGAGTAATATTAAATAATCTTTCCACAGCGAAAAGAATAGCTACTGATTCCTACTAAAGAAAATAGCAGTTTCCCTCATAAACAGGATGGGGCAAAAGTAGGTTTATAGTTTTGAGTATGTGAAATACAGAATTCATTCTTATATTACTGTTTATTATTATTTTCCATATGAACAACTATAAACCTACTTTTGCCCCCACCATGTATATCTGTCGTTAAATTATATACTCATTTGGGTTAATTTTATTGCCTTTTAATTTCAAAGGGTGATCTTTATCCTAACATAAGATGACTCATTTAATCTCTGAAAGCTTTTATAATAATATTTAAAATCACAAAATATACAAAGTCGAATTGCCTCTTAACTATTTAAATTATTGTATTTATTTATGTTCCCTTTAAATTAATCTGACCCAGAAGAACCTTGTGCATTAAAATCATAGAACAAATAATTTAGACATATATGCTTCTCAGAGAAAGATAGTACTTCAGTATTCAGATGTTCTATAATAATGCTTTTAGGAAAAGTAATGAGTTGTTCTTTGTATACTATTTGAATCCTTGTTCTCCCTGTGATTACTGAAAATGAGTTTCATTTAAGCTCCACAGGATATGTAATCATATACCAGGCAAACTGTGTCATTTATTTTCCTTAAACTAAAAAAATACCTGGATCTATGCAGTACATATAAAATTTTGAATATTAATTCAAAATTAATGGAGTTAAAAACTTTAATAGGGCATAAGAACCTGTAGACTTTGATAGTGTAAAGAATGCATCTTAGATGCTTATAATTTGGGGTCTAATGGGCTAATAATTAGCCTAGCTCTGATTCTTTTCTGCAATCATGCCCTGATAAAATTACTTCCTGATTCTGGCTTATAATTAATAACTAATTAACAGTTCTTTATTTTTATTTCAGTAAAGATAACCAAAAACAATGTTAGGGCAATAAAGATATATTGACCTACTTTAATGTGTGGGGTAGATATTCACTTTATGTAGGGCCAGCAACATAATTTTAAGTGGATACATAGATATTCATGCTCATTAAGCCAGCCCTGTTTCAATGGGCCATAACACTGGTGGCATTCATTGGGCAGCTGAGCAGGTAAAGTCTGTTCACAGTGATTAAACCAGTGAACTCAGTGATCTCCTACAAGAATAAATAAATTGCAAAACCAACTACTTCCTTTGATACCCTATTTCATACTAGGGTAGAACATACTGATACTCCAGATAAATTTGGCTGTATTTTCTTTGACTTTTGCTATTATATTATAAATACCATGCAGCCACATTGCTCCCCTACATAACTAACACCACAAGATAATTATCATCTTACACATTTCACGATAATATTGTTCAGATTATAGCCACTATCATTTGCAGAACATGTGCAGTTTGTAGCAAGAAAAAGAATATAAACATGTTTTTAAAAGATAAAACATGTTTAATCTTAATTTTAATACCTAATTTATTTTGAAGCCAGGTAATAGTACAATAACATAATATTGGATACTATTTAGTACTTAGTATATCCTAGGCACTGTATAAATTATACTCTACACATTACTTCATTTAATAATACCTATGAGGTAACTCTCATTATTCTTATTTGAAGATGGGTAAACTAACCTTCTGATGGGTGAATTAAAGTTAGCTAAGGTCATGCAGCTAGTAAGTGATTGAGCCTGACTCCTGTTCTGTTGGACTCAGGGCTCAGTCCTCAACCTCTGTACTCAAGGAGATTGTGGAGTATATTCACCTGCCTTTTTCTTCCTTTTGCTTCTGTTTGACGCATCATATCTATTCAAGAGTCGGACCACATCTGAATATTCCATACAGCGAGAGTTGATATTACCAGGGAATTTCTTCTCTTGAGGACCCAAGTATGGCCCCTTGTTTCTGCATTGATCAGGCAGAAGTAAAGGTGCTACTTCTCAGTTTGACTTTTCTATGGTTTGGCCAGTAGGCAGTTGTCATTGGAAGTCACCACCAATTATTCACAGCAGGGCAAAATTTAGAGGATTCATCCCTATCACTTCCATTTGAGCCATTCCTACATTCAGATATGCTAATTATGAGCTTCCTAGGCCAATGAAGATAAGCTGTTCTGGTTGATTCACTAAATATTTGATTTTTTTTTCGACACAATATTCCAGTAGACATCAAGAGGGTTTTAATTCATCTTTGAAGATTTGTTTGTATAGCAATTGGCAGACCTGTCCCTGCAGAGAGAGTTTGGCTGCCTGCCTTCCAAGAGGAGCTGAATCCTGCTGTAATATGACATCAGCAGCGTCATTGCTGGGGACACGAGGCTCCTGCTGGGAGACCACTGACTTTTTCTTTTAACCATTTCCCCCAAGATATATGAAATGTATTTGGCACTCCTTAATAAACCTCTTTTATTCATAATAATCCCTTCTCTATAGATTACATTCAATAAAAGATTTGGTCATATACCAAATGTAACTTTTAAAATTATAATTGCTGTGAATATAAGCAGTTTAAGAGAGAAAAATAAGAGCCTAGTGAATATTTATCTGTTTTATATGACTTTGAAACCATTTCTAATTTCTGTGGCTCTGCATAAAGGCAGTTGGGATGACTAAAGAGCACTGATTTTGGAACCAGAAAACCTAAGTTCAAGCCCTGCCTGGCAACATATGTATTTGTGATAAGTAATGATAGCCTCCCTCACTAATCTGTTGGAAAATCTGCTCTGCTCTAAGTAGGGATCAGTTATCTGCCTTCTGCAAAGTTATTGTTTAAATGAAGAAATAAAAATTATGACCTTGCCCTAGCTGCTTTGGCTCAGTAGATAGAGTGTCGGCCTGTGGACTGAAGGGTCATGGGTTCAATTCTAGTCAAGGACATATGCCCAGGTTATGTGCTTGATCCCTGGTGTGGGATGGGGGGGCGCGCAGGAGGCAGCCAATCAATTATTCACTCTCATCATTCATGTATCTATCTCTCCCTCACCATCTCCCTTCCTCTCTGAAATCAATAAAAATATTTTTTAAAAATTACGATATTGATGCTAAAGCAGAACTAAGCAATAAAATATAAATTAAATGTTCATTAAAATAAATAAATAAAAGTAAAATAATATATAAAAATGTTATATATGACATATTGTGTATAATATAAGTAAAAATAAGAATGAAGTAGAAGATATCATTACAATGTGCCCCTTCATTTTATTTATCAGAAACCTATTGAGTGAATTCTGAATGAGTGCTAAGAAAGACTGAGTGGACAGAGTGGTCAATTCAACAGTCTCTCTTCTCAATGGAGTTCATACATTAAGCAAGTAATTATAATAAGAATGGCAAATGTTAGCAAAGGCAGAGTGATTTGAAAATGTAGGGAGCTCTCCAATCATTTCAAATTTAACATGAACATTTATGAAATATGGAAGTAGGATTAATAGAAAAGTGTAATTTGAGCACATATCAGGGTTCAGAAAGCAAAAGCCAGAACAGATTGAGGCGTATGAAACATTCCAAGACAATGGCAATGTAATTTTAGTCATGTTCAGAGCAGGGGAATAAATTTTGAAAGATTAGTTATACTACTTGCACAAGATAGTAGAATGTTGAGTTGGCAGAACTGTTCTACAAGTTGCACTGATCTGCATTAAGGAAAATAAATGGGCTGGAAAGAGTTGCAGAGGATTGAAGCCTGAGGTGGAGAAGTTGTGGAAAGTGCGCTTGAAATGAGTCAGGTCTCTAGAAAAACATGCCGGTGCCATCATGCCTCCTGAAAGCTATGAAAACGCAGGCGGTGTCAAAGATACTAACCCGTGTCTCATCGTAAAGTTCACACAATCCTGGCGACTGAGAAATCCTTGATCATTGTTTTGCTTTTGGTTTATAGTCTTACAGACATCATAGGTATATTGGAAGAACTCTGTTTCAGTCATTTTCCTCCAGATAATCTAATAATTTTTATTATTTTATAAAATGATTAATATATAAAATATGTGTAATTTTAGAATACTTGTAAAATTATAATATGAATCATCAACACTTATAGTGTTTCGATGTTTGAAGAAATATCATGGAATTTATAGATAGCTAAATAAATTGTTGCTTTTTGCTTAAACTAGGCAGTTGGAATGGCTATGAAAACGCATTCTAAACCGAGATTCCACAAATAACGATTGAAATTGCACAACAAATATTGATTGGCGATTTTAAAAAACCCTGCAATTTTTGAGAAACTGTGAAGAAGGGATAAAGTATTGGATAAGATTGATGCGATCATCTAGTTAATCTTCCATTACTTTGTGTATTCAACTTTAGGAAGACATTTAACACTTCAGTATGTCAGGTACTGTGCTACTCACTAGGGACACAAAGTTTAAGAAATAAAAGACCTGGGCCCTGACCTCACAAATGCTCACACTCAGGTTGGAAGTAAGAAGCACATGAGAGCAATTACACTATGAAGCGTGGCACATTTAATAAGCAAATTTCCAAGGTCAGACGACAAGAGAATTATACATCATTAAGCCTTTTGACTGGGAGAGGGAAGATGTCAAAAAGAGAATGATGCTGTGTTTAAGTCTTATTTTTGTTAATTCAAGGATACATTGCCTGTTGAGCACAGATATGCACAGAAATTTATAAAGGTACCTAACCATTTTTAAGTATCTTAGAAATCAAGTAGAAAAATGCAAGTCAGGTGATTCACAAAAGTAGATTTGTAGCTTGTATAACAAAGTACAAATAGTTTCAATTGACAAATCAGTGCCAACCAGTCGTTAGTTGTGTATTACAAAGCTGTGTACTTGACATTGATTCATAAAGTATTTGTATTGATGACATGGATGAACACATAAAACATAACTTTGGGAAATATAACAAAGCTGGGAGAGGTGGTTAAAACATTGCATATAGAATTAAAACAAAGACTAGAGATGATAAATCAAATGTAATAAGATACATTTAATTATCAATTAATTGTGAATTCTTATTAAAATGAATTAAATAAATACGGAATTTGAAAGACTGTCTGTGACATCAGAACATAGAAGTCCTGACACAATGTGATTCAGGTACAAAAATAGACAATGAACATTTCATTTTTATGGAACATTAACAGATGTGTAAGGTCATTTCTTTATGATAATTGTTACCATAGCTTGCTCTGATTTAGACTCAATTCACAGTATGTTCTGTTCTGGGAAGCATGGGAATACTTTTATGTGTTGTAATGTGGATTATATTGGACTCAGAGACCAGAGGTACCTAAAACATCAAGGAAGGCAAGAAAAGCAACTTAAAACACAAGCAGTAGAAGGGTACAGACCAGTGGCTGAGGTACCCCAGACGGATAATCTGTAGCACAATGACAGATATCCTAGAAGGCAAATCAGGTGTGGTTTCAGCAAGTTTGAGCTACTCCAGCAGTAGGGGAAAGTGCAGGCCCCATTGGATCAAATGGATTTTTACTCCAATGAATGACCCTACAAGGAATTGAAATAAATGGCAAAATGGCACCTTCTGAAATGATTCAAGGCAGGAGGAACAAGGCAAGACCCTGGTTTTAGGGGCAATGGAACACAAGGGCCAGAAAAATAAAATGTGCATCCTGAACATTAAAGAAAAGGCAGTGGCCGCGGTCCTGGAGAGTCCCGGTAGAATGAACAGCAATGCAGATTTCTTGGTTTCTGAAATTGATCCCTGATTTACGGGCAGGGTCAAGTCTACAGGTGACAGTGGCATCTTCCCATCTGGGAAAATGAGAATTACAGAGCTAATCAGGTTACATAAATAATTCAATATTCCCTCAACTCCACCTCACAGTTGATTCATTCCCAGTGAAATACATTAATTGAATGCCATCCTGTGAGTTGATCACTGTGCTAGATTTAGAGAATGTGAAAACAGACAAAGCCAGTGCTTTGACATAAAGAATTCACATTTCTTTGGGTAATAGAGAGTCATTAAAGACTTTCAAAGCCAGCAAATGATGGGCTTGGTTTTAGAATGATAACCAACAGCAAATGGAAGGGCTTAGTAACCTATTCACATGGCTGCAGAAATGTAGGCTGGCTTAAAACATTTGTTAAAATACATTACACCTGTAACATTTTTATATGTATCTTTATTGGGAAAATAGTTTATGGGTATTTCAGATAACATACCAAAATAATTTAAATCAATTTCTAATTGCATAAATAATATATATTTTTTTTGCCAAAACTTCTAATCATATGGGTCACATTTTATGTCTAGTTGAATTATTTAAATATGAATCAGAATCTATATAAAGTATTTATAGATCGCACTTCTTGAGAAAAATGTTAAACAAGGCAAATAACCCTAAATTTAAAAATTGTTGAAATGAGATTGTAAAGCGTTTACACTGTTGCCACAAGGTGGCGCCATAGTGATAACTGTGGCCAGTAATAGACGTGTTCTTCCAACTTCTCTGCATTTACATAATTATGTATTATGTTTATAACCATACTCAGAATTTGAGGCTTTCTAAATAAGTGCAACTCTATCTAATGAGTCAACCGATTGTCTTCAGTAAATCAAACGTGTTGAAGAATCTGCTTCATTCTTTAACTGCTGTCTAATATTTCTTAGTGAAAAGATACTGTAATTCATTTAACAAGTCCCACATCCGTGGTCATTTAGGTGTGTTACAATCGTTCACTAATGCAAATGATGTCATAAAGATCATTCTTGAACAATTATCTTTGCATACTTAGGAAGTGTGTCTAGAGTATATATTTACCAGAAGAAATTTCTGATTCAAAGCAAATTAACCTTTTAAATTCTAATATGGCCCCAATTGTCCTGTTCAAAGGTTCTAACAATTTAAGCTCTAGCCAGCATTGTGTAAAAATGCTCAATTTCTCTCACTTCACCATGATGGAATGTTTTCTATCTTTTTAAATATTGCCACCAGTTATAAAAAGGGTGGTGGTGGTATCATTCCTTCGTTAACAGTAAGGTTGAATAGCTTTCACATTTTTTCGTGAGCTTTCATGTTCTTGTTCAGTGATTTGTTCATATCATTTGCCCATTTTTTACCTTTTTTTAAGGGGTTACATTTCTGTTTTGTTTTTCATTGGTCAGAACTTTTCATATGATATGGATATTAGTCATTAGATTGTTGTGTCTGTTATTTTGTTTTCTCTTAAGTTGTCACTTATCTTTGAATTTTGATAATGGTGGCTTTTACTGCAAATGAGTTTTAATACTTTTTGTGGTTAAACTTAAAGATTTTTCTACCAGCATATAGCTTCTGGTTCTTGTTTTGTTTGGCTTTGAAAGAGTTTTCCAAAATTTTACATCTCTACATAGATATTTCTTTTATTTAACAGTAATGCCATTATATGAGGTTTTATTTTTAACATGTAGTATTTTTGTACATGTGGAATTTATGTTTTTATGGATATCCAACTATCTGCACACAATGTATTGAATAGACATTTTGCTTCTCTAATGATTTGAAATATTACCTTTATCATGTACCAATTCCAAACACTCATGATTCTGTGACCAGATATTCTATACTGTTCTATAGCTGACCAAATATTCATATTTCCACACAAATAAATTCATTGGATCACAGAATTATTCCCACTTCCTAGAAGCAGGAAAGAGAGCTCGGAGAGTTAAGGGATTTACATGAAGTCCCATGACTACACTGATGGAGGCTGGACCTGGAAACCCATTTTTTTTTTTAATTTCTTGGTCATCAATAATTTTTCTAATTCTGCTGCAAACTACGACTTGAAACCAACAGAAAGTAGGTTACATTTGCCCTCTTTTATGTTGACTCTTTTTCAGTAACAGAAGAAGTGTGTAGTAGGTCCCCATGCCAGAACGGGGGCACGTGTATAAATGGGAGGACCAGCTTCATCTGTGCGTGCCGGCACCCTTTCACTGGCCACAACTGCACGGTCAAGCTGGTGGACGAAAACGCTTTAGCTCCAGGTAAGAAAGTGCACGCACCGTGGGTTTATTCACTGTCTCATGCAAGAACAGTTTTAGAAATATTTGTGAAGGAACACTTTAGTCTGCTCAATCTGGCCTCATTTGAGGATTAATTCCTTTACTTCGGAAATTTACTGAATAATGCACATGATTTACAAGTAGAAATGTCTTCTTTGTCAGACAAGTTCATATTGATGTACACGTGTTGAAATTTTCAATATTGGTATAATAGAGGCAGCTTTTTCCCCCCTTATGTACCCTAAAAGAAAATCTCTATCCCTTAAACAAGTTGGTAAACAGTACACCTTTGACTCATATCAGATATGGCCATTTCAATGAAACTTTCGTAAGTGCTTGTCACTACAGCGTATCTTCCATGAAGGTCAAGCTAATCGTGGCTGTTGATTAGGTAAGGACCAGTAGCACAGGCTCGAATGTATTGAGTAGAATAAGATGCCTTTCTGTCCATTTACCTTGTAATTATTGGTTGCTATAAATTTACTTCAAGAGTGTACCATTTCTGACTTCTTTAAAATGCGTTCTCTTTAATGAGAGCAAAAAAAAAAAAAAAAAAAAAAAAAAAAGGAAGAAAGGAGCAGTTAAAAAACCAACCAAAAAAACCCCCAAAACATTTCAAAGCAGGCTTTGAATATGCTGCATAGTGAAGAGTACATTTTTTAGTCTATTTTTAAATCTCAGCCTTTGTTAGTACATTTGGCATTAATTACATAGAAAATTCCTTTTGTCTACTTCTCTATAGTGCATATGACTTCATTTGGTTTTCGTTTATTTTAGCCTCTAGGAACTGTTTGACAAGGTACTGGAAACATTGTTTCTGCATCACGTCAGCTTCAGTGCCTTCAAGGGGCCTTAAAACATTCCGGCATACCATAATAATCATCGAGTGCTTTGAATTCCCTTATCCCTTGAGAGATCAAAGCCATATGCAAATTAATCTTTGAGGCATTTTTATGAGGGAGGTAGAATGTTATTATCCTTCTAGTTCTGTCCTGATCTAAATGGGGAAACTGAGGCTCAGAGACCCTGCTTTCTGGTAACTCAGCCAGGAGAAGAGGCAGGGTCCAGACACTCCTGCCCTTGTTAAATACGATGAAAGACCTATGACTTCTGCTAATCCTTTTTGTAACGGAGACGAATGATAAAGAGATGAGGAAAGGCAAAACAAGGTAAAAACATAAAAATTAACTCTTTCCATTTATTTCCTTTCACAGATTTTTCCAAAGGTTCTTACAGATACGCACCGATGGTGGCATTTTTTGCATCTCATACATATGGAATGACTACACCAGGCCCTATTCTATTTAATAATTTGGATGTCAATTATGGATCTTCATATATTTCAAGAACTGGAAAATTCAGAATTCCGTATCTTGGAGTATATGTTTTTAAGTATACCATTGAGTCATTTAGTCCTCATCTCTCTGGATTTTTGGTGGTTGATGGAATAGATAAGCTTACATTTGAATCTGAAAATATTAACAGTGAAATACATTGTGATAGGGTTTTGACTGGGGATGCCTTGTTGGAATTAAATTATGGGCAGGAAGTGTGGCTACGACTTGTAAAAGGAACAATTCCAGCCAAATTTCCTCCAGCTACTACATTTAGTGGTTACTTGTTATACCGTACATAAATTAACATGAAGGGCAGACTCTCACCCCTACTGAGAAGCAGCCAGTGTTTTTATTTACCTTTGCATACACATCTGCTCTGTTTTTAGTTTCTCCATACAACATGAAAATCAATTTCTTTGTAATCTGTAGTAAGGCTGAGTTTGCTTATTTCACACAATTATTTGAATATTTTTAGATAACCTGAATATGAAGGGGTTCTTGCTCCTAAAGAGATTTAGTCTAACAGAAAACAAAGTGCATGTTTTAGCATAACTATTTTTTTCTCATGTGAAGTCATTTCAATGTAAAGTAATATAAGATGGTAATCACTCAATATTATCTGTCCCAGTAGTCTTTCCAAAAAACCCAAAAAACCAAAAACATTAACTGTGTTATTCTCTGCATATATATATTCAAATAAAGTACTCTAAGATCGAGAAGTGTTTCTTTTTAATTTTGATATTTACTAGGTACTGTTGAGTTGATCAATTTTATATATTAAAATTTTCACCGAAACCGGTTTGGCTCAGTGGATAGAGCATCGGCCTGCGGACTGAAAGGTCCCAGGTTCGATTCCGGTCAAGGGCATGTACCTGGGTTGTGGGCACATCCCCAGTGGGGAGTGTGCAGGAGGCAGCTGATCGATGTTTCTCTCTCATCGATGTTTCTAACTCTCTCTCTCCCTTCCTCTCTGTAAAAAATCAATAAAATATATTTAAAAAAAAATAAAATTTTCTTTTGTAACCAAAATTAAGAAAGTTGAGTTTGACCCTTGAAATATGCTTAACTATGTTCTCTTTCCATTATTAGAGGATAAGTAATAATTGACAAATATTTGAACATTTACACCCAAGCCTACGGATATGTAAGTGGATCTTTTACTTGTCTCCACTCTATGATACCTACAGGGGGAAATAAAACCTTTCCCTTAGAGTGTCCTTCTGCAGCAGCACATTCAGACCTGCCTGGATCTTTACACAGAGACAAAATACTCGGAAGTAATGCCATGATTTATGGGGTGCTCACTATGCCCTGATTCTCTCCTAAGAAACTTACATGTGAAATCTCCTTGATCTCTCACAAAGACTCTCAGGAAGGTGGGTATTATTGTCATTATTTTTATAGTTGAAGAAACTGAGACAGAGAGAGATTAATAAACAGACCAATTTCCACAACTCTACAGACTGAGGCAGAATTTAGAATGAGGCTATATCTTCTCCAGTATTCACATTTATCCTTTCCTTGTATTGCCTCCTATGGGTGTACCCAATTTATTTACTAATCGCTTATCGAAGGTCATTGAGATTGTCTTCAATGTTTTATTATAACAATACTAGAGACCTGATGCATGAAGATTCGTGCAAGAATGGGCCTTCCTTCCCCTGACTGCCGGCACTGCTTTCACTCCAGCCCGGAGCTGCCTTTCCGCGTTTCCATGCTGCCCAGAGGCCCAGAGTGGCTGGGGTGGTGTGGAATGCCTGTGTCTTCCCACGGTGATAACGCAAGCATCCCGCTCTCAGCCGCTTGGCACCTGCGTATGCAAACTAACCCACCATCTTTGTTAGGTTAATTTGCATACTCACTCCTGGGTGTAGTGAAGGTATGGTCAATTTGCATCTTTCTCTTTTATTAGTGTAGATTGTTGTAGTGAACACCCTTAAAATAACTTCCTACATATTTGACAAAGTATTTCTGAAGAATTGATTCCTATAAGAAATAGTAAAAATAATGAAAAATTTTTGGTGCAAGCATTTTTCATGAACTAATTTATTTAATGCTTCTATGAATTATATATTAAACCTATGAGATACATGCTACATGTTATTGTCTGCTTTCCACAGATGAGAAATAGGCACACACAGAGCAAGTGATTTTTCTAATATTAGAGAAAATTATGGAAAATTTCTTGAACAAAGAATAAGCATATATTTTTATTTTGATAGCTATTATCAAATTGCCCTCAAAAAGATTTCTACCAATCCATAATTCCATTTTGTTCATGAAAAATAGTACTCTTTG
>NW_006294116.1:1239524-1243022 GCF_000327345.1 Myotis davidii
GTCACAATTTTTAAATGCTGCCAATCTTGAAAGTGAACACAGTATTTCCTTATAAGCAGATATTTGAAAAATTTTCAAAATTGCTGCAACTTGAAAGCATATGTCTAAAGACTTGTACACAACATGTAATACCATATGTAATACTTTAAACAATAAAGAATTTAAATTTTTAAAAAAAGATTTGTACACAAATATTCATAGAAGCTTTATTTGTAATAGATAAAAATTAGGTAGCATTCACATCTCCACCAACAAATGAACAGTTAATCAAACTCTGGTTTATTCATAGAATTGAGCAGTGATTTTCTTTTCTTTTTAGAACTTTATTTGGTTTTTAATACATTTTGAAATTTTTATTTTATTGATTCCAGAGAGGGAAAATGGGAGAGAGAGAGGGAGAGAAAAAAAAAACTTTGATGTGAGAGAGATACATTGTTCAGTTGCCTCCCATACATGCCCAACTAGGGATTGAACCACAACCTAGGTACGTGCCCTGACCAGGAATCAAACCTGTGACAGGAGGACACTCCAACCAACTTACCAGCCAGGGCTGAAAGCAGGGATTTTCAGCTGATGTGCCACATCAGGTACACAGGTGAGCTGCAAGAATTTTTAAAACGTGCAATACCTAACTATTCAATCAGGGGTCCTGACCTCTTTTCCCTAAGATTGTCAGATTTAAAATTGACAACAGCCAACAAAACAATAGCTGTTCAGTGTGAATGAATCAAAACTATGCCAATTTTTTGTTAGCTCAGCAAAAAAATATAACATATTTTTGGGTGAGCCACAGAATTTTAGTAATTAGTTTATGTGTGCCATGAGATGAAAAAGGTTGAAAATTGCTGGAGTAGAGAACTGCCAAGCAATCAAGAGGAATCAACACCCTACAACACATAGGAAACTCATAATCAATGCAGGAGAAGATTTCAAACTACAACCTGAGAAACCTTAGCCACCACTGCAGGCAAGTGTGAGATGAGCATAAAGAAAAATAAAAATTGACATGTAATTGACTTAAAACATTGGTTTCATTTTCAGTGTACTATGTGATAATTTGACATAGGTACATATTTTGAAATGATCACTACAATAAGTTTAGTTAACAACCATCACCTCACATAGTTATAATATTTTTCTTGTGATGAGAACTTGTAAGATCTATTCTCTTATCAATATTCAAATATACAATAGAGTATTGCTATCTTTAGTATTACCTATCAGAATGTCTTATATTGAGCCAAAATAGCAAGGCATTAATACCCCAGCCTCACTCTATAGTCTCGAGCAGCCAGGGAAGTTGTAAGGTAGATGCTGACAAGTGGAGGCTGGGTGACTGACAATTTCTACTCTGTTTTGTGTAAATGTGCTATTTTCAAAATATTTGGCAGGTTTTTTGTTTGTTTGTTTATAAGTTCAATTTCTCAATCTTTTTTTTTTTGGGGGGGGAGCAGGTTTTGATAGTTTCTGTAGTCCCTGCTTAAAATTGATCACAATTGAGAATGCTTTTCATTTTATTTCTTCAAGGACTCTTAGACTAAATAGAATTTTTGTCTTACAAATATATGTTTCAACATAGATTCCAGTGATTTCAATGTACTGCTTTTTCTTTAATATTAGCATAGCAGAAAGAAGCAAATGATTTGACAATATTTGTCACAGCCATGCACAATTGAGTTAATTGATTTTGTAATTAGATAAAAACATTTAGCATTAAATGATGCTTTGGTATTTGAAATTTTAATTATTAATATTATTTTATAAGTATTTGTAAAAATACACAAATGAAAAATTGCCTCTAATAACAAAGAGGCTTGTAGCAATTTTTTTTCAATTGATTCGAGAGAGAAAGTGAGAAAGAAGAGAGAAGAAGAGAGAGGAATATTGATGTGAGAGAGAAATATCCATTATTTGTCTCCCGTATATACCCTGACCCAGGAATCAAACCCAGTACCCTTCAGTACACTGGACGACACTCTAACCAACTGAGCCATAGCAACCAAGACCATGGTAGCAATTTTCAAGTTGCTATGATATTGTTTGGCTATTTTTTAAAAAATACACCCAACATAATGTAAGACAATTAATTTGTTAATCCTATATAATAAAAGCATAATATGCAAATCGACCAAACGGCAGAACAACCAGTCATTATGATGTGCACTGACCACCAGGGACAGATGCTTAACACAGGAGCTGCCCTCTGGTGGTCAGTATGCTCCCACAGAGGGAGTGCCGCTCAGCCAGAAGCTGGGCTCATGGCTGGCGAGCCCAGCTGTGGTGCGGGAGCCTCTCCCACCTCTGCTGCAGGGGAGGCGGTAGGAACGAGGGGTCCCGGACTGTGGACTGCGAGAGGGATGTCTGCCTGCCAGTTTAGGCCAGGAATTGGGCCTAAGCCAGCAGGCGGACATCCCCCGAGGAGTCCCAGACTGTGAGAGAGCACAGGCCTGGTTGAGGGACCCCCTACCCCCAGTACATGAATCTTGGGCACCGGGCCTCTAGTGATTTTATAGTTGTCCTGATCAAACTTACTCATGTATAAAAAATATAGCGCTGGGATTTTCTTGATGCTTTTCCTATGGAGACAGCAAATTTTTATGAGTATTATTTCATAGATTGAATTCCAGAGCGCTTCTCTCTCACAAGACCTTCCTGCCCAGCAAGTTATGAAGTACACTAAGGCAATCTCATATCCATTCATTCATCAGTTATTTAGTAAAGATCTACTTTGTGATAGGAAGGATAAATCTAATCTAATAAAAGAGAAACATGCAAATTGACAAGCCACACCCACCATCCAATCAAATATATATATGCAAATTAACTCAACCAAGATAGCGGCTGGCAGCCACGGAGCTGGAGCAAGCAGGCGGCTTGGCTGCCCTGGCGATAGAAGAAGCCAAGCTTCCCACCTGCCCTGGCCGGCTGTGGCATCTGCTAAAGGCATCAAAGTTTCAATTATAGAAGATAAATAAATCCCAGATACCTGCTTCCAGCCAGCCTCCACTGGGAGTTTGGGTGGCTGGGGGCCATGGCCATCTTGCAAACAGCCATCAGCCCCTCATCCAGGCTGGCCAGGCACCCCAGCGGGCACCACCATCCTGAAGTGGCTGTGGCCAGCCTGCAAACAGCAATCAGCACCTCACCCATACTGGCCAGACACCCCAGCGGGGACCACCACCCTGAAGGGGCTATGGCCAGCCTGCAAACAGCCATCAGCATTTCACCCGGCCTGGCCATACCCTCAAGGGGTGAGGGTCCCTGCTGGGGGCTTGATCAGCCTGCAAACAGCCCTCAGCCCCACACCCAGTCTGGCCAGGCACCCCAGCAGGAACCCCCACCCTGAAGGGGCTATGGCCAGCCTGCAAATAGCCATCAGCCACTCATCAAGGCTGGCCAGGCACCTCAGCAGGACCCTCCTCCCTGAAGAGGGTGTGGCCAGCCTGAAAACGGCCCTCAGCCCCTCACCCAGGCCTGTCAGGCACACCAGGGCCCCTC
>NW_006294116.1:1243129-1252516 GCF_000327345.1 Myotis davidii
CAGCCCTAAGGATTTCCGACTGTAGCTTAGGCTTGGTCCCTGCTGGCAAGTGGACATCCCCCGAGGGCTCCTGGGCTGCCAGAGGGATGTCTGACTACCAGCATAGGCCCGATCCCCTGGGGAGCAGGCCTAAGCCAGCAGGTGGACATCCCCTGAGGGGTCCCAGACTGTGAGAGAGCACAGGCCGGGCTGAGGAATCCCCCTGAGTGCACAAATTTTTGTGCATCGGGCCTCTAGTAATATATAAAAGTAATAAAAAATAGCCCTAACTGATTTGGTTCAGTAAATAGAGCATCGACTTGTAGACTCAAGGGTCCCAGGTTCGATTCCGGTCAGGGGCATGTATCTTGGTTGTGGGCACATACCCAGTAGGGAGTGTGCAGGAGGCAGCTGATTGATGTTTCTCTCTCATCGATGTTTCTAACTCTCTATCCCTTTCCCTTCCTCTCTGTAAAAAATCAATAAAATATCTTTTTTAAAAAAAGTAATAAAAAATATCATGTATATCTGCTGTTTTTCAAATACATTACTGAGAAACATGAGGGTGCTTAGTGCCACCAAAATCATGAGTAGGTCAGCAAGAATGGGCGTAGATCTTTAATAACCAGCCTCTCTTTTTTTCTGTACCTCTGACCAAACTCCCATTACCTCCTTTTGGATCACTCCAGGGACTGAGGAAGTTCATAGTCAAAGTGAAGTATACCTCTATTGCTCTTCCTTACTCTTTCACACCAGTCAAAACTCTCATTTGAAGAGAATGGGTTAATAACATTTGGGGATTACAAAGTTATTAAAATAAGCCATATTGATTTTCAGTTGACTAGCCTATTTAACCCTCTTAGAGAAAGTTTTTGTTGTTCATCTGTTGCAAAATATAAATTTATTGAATCAAATGAATTTCTAATTCATAGAAGTTCAGTTATATATCATTATATATTTTACATACATTCTATATCTATAATAATAAAGCGTAATGTGCAAATCGACATTCTGGATGACCTTCATTCTAGACCATTGGTTCTTAACCGTCTGGCCCTTTAAATACACTTCCTCATGTTGTGATGTGACCCAACCATAAAATTATTTTCGTTGCTACTTCATAACTGTAATGTTGCTACTGTTATGAATCATAATGTAAATATCTGATATGCAGGATGGTCTTAGGCAACCCCTGTGAAAGGGTCATTTGACCACCAAAGGGGTCGCGACCCACAGGTTGAGAACCGCTGTTCTAGACGAAGCCGGGGCTGCGAGGGCCGAGCCCCTTGCACAAATTTTGTGCATTGGGCCTCCAGTATTATATAAATGGTATATTTATATTATATATACATTCAGTTAGTTATATACATATGTAACTTAAGGTTTTCATTTATCTAACATATATAATATAAATTTATCTATATTATATATTATGTTATATGTATAGGTTATATGTTATAGGTTATATATTGAATATTATATATTAAATATTATGTATTATATATTACATATTATATATTATATGACATAAACAAGGTGTTTTGTGCACTTTTAATTCAAGTATGAAAAAATGAATACACAATTTGGTACCTTTTTAAAAAAAGTTATAGTTTCTTTGTCAACTTTTTCACATTAGAAACTAATTGAATAATATTCTTTGTCTTTATCAAAGGCAATTTTGAGTGTAACAATTTATCTTAATAGAGCTGTTTGCCTATCCTCTATCCTTGCAGGGCACCAGTGGGAAACATTAAAGCAGAAATGATAGGCCCACACTTCCTAGAATGTACATTTAGTTGGGTTGATTTCCCCTGCTAAAGGTAGAGATGTGTGCTGCTCCAGTGATTTCAAATCCAGGGTTTCATCAATGAGCTGAGGGGTGTTCTATAGCACCTTCCCCTGAGGGCTTTTACCACAGCTCAGTGAGAATCTTCAATAAGCTACATTGCATTTGTGTTTAGAGAAAACAATCACAAAGTCATGTTCATCTCTCTGCACTGACATCCTAATTAAACAATCTCAAAACTTTGGAAAAAGTCCAAATTTTGGAGTTTTTATTACATTTATTCATGGATTGCTTCATAAATTATCAAAGCCCAGGCTTTAGTCAAGCATTTTCCAGATACCAAATGTTTAATGTAGTAACATTTAGAATTTTTAAAAATGTTATATCCATACTTGTAATAAAACCAGCCTAGAACAGATCCTGGTTGTAACATGATTTCCTATGAGTAGTTGGAGTTAAGTAGCTACTTATATCAACCCCATTGAAGATAACAGTGAAAATGTTACATGGAACAACCTAGAAGTCAGTGTGTTTTTTCAGTATATTTTCATTGCATTTGAATCTAAATTTTTAAAAAATTTGGGTTCCAACACTTATTTGAATTTTCTATGTTTTTGATTCAAATAAATATTGTATTAAGTCCACTCAAGAGTGAAAGTACTATATGACAGACACAACCAAGGAGTTCATGTTCTTATAAATGCTACTCTGCTGTGCTTACTTTAGCAACTAAGAAGAAATTAACTCCCTAGATTCTTTTTACCAGAATACAGACAATTACAGGTAATTTCCAATTTTTTTTGTCATTTACTTCCCCTCATTTACCTTACTGTCATTGTCATTACCACCAAAGCATTAATTGTGCAGAATATATATAAAGAGGACCACATGTCTATTTCATTATCTATATGAAATTTGTTAATTAGGTTGACAGCAATTTGCTAGAAAACATATGTAGGAAAAATTCATTACCTAATCATTTTCAAAAATGATTTGATGTGGTGAGATGGATAATCCTATATAATAAAAGGCTAATATGCAAATAGACCGAATGGTGGAACAACTGGAACAATCGAACAACCAAACAACCAGTTGCTATGACGTGCGCTGACCACCAGGGGGTGTGCGCAGAACATGGTGGGTGTTGGCCACGGTGGAATGGTCGAACAGGTGAGTGGGTGGCACCAGACGGAGGCGGGGCGCCAGTTGCTGTCATCAGGGTGAGCCTCTGGTGGTTACTGAAAGTTTTTTGCTCTCATGTGCTGCGGTCCTGCCTGATGCTTGCACCTGCAGCCGGCACTGGAGCCACTGCTCGCACCCGCTGCTGGTGCCCAGTGCTGGTCTGGATCACTTGGCACCATCAGCAGGTGCGAGCAGCAGCTGCCAGCCCTGATAGGGGCTGGGGGGGGTGCAGAGGATGGGCCAAGACCTGCCCCTGTGCCCACCACAGCCTCACCGCCTACAGTTCCTTTTGAGGTGCACAAATTCGTTCACTGGGCCCCTAGTATAATATATAAAAAGAATATTAAATTTTGACAAAGACAGTTGCTACTTATACACCAAATATATGCCAAGAACATGGTCTCTTTTTTATCCTAATTTCACAGATATATTTATGTGCACTAATTGTCATGATCTGTCATGAAGTAATCCGCTGGTAACAAAGAATAACCTAGAGAGAGGCCACCCATAGTCTCAACCCCCCTTTCAATTCCCTCCTGTACTTTGTTTCTTATGGTACCATTACAGGTTTTCTATTTGAAGGACTTGTTTAGATCTTTTTAATCCTGCTGAGAAGGCAGCTAAATATTATGGAAATTATTCTGTAGATGAAGTTTAAAAGGCCCTCCAGAGATTGCCTGTCTTTTTAATGTGACTTTCATTGCCCTTTCCGAATCCTCCCATGAAATTTTTTGAATCCAGATTCTATTTCATAAGCTCTGATTCTATTTTGTTTAAATGGTAGGCACACTGACGGGTCATCAGTGGGTTTTAGCCTGTCACAGAGATCTATGTTAACAGCAAACGAGGGACTCTACTGCATACAATGAATGAAACGGTAAACAAAGGCCATCACTGCACTTCTGTTTCATGTTGGCTTTTCTCTTCCCATGTGGGTCTTTATAAAATTGCAGAACACATATCAGAGTCTCATTCTTTTGGTTTTCCCTTCCTATCATACAAGATTGAAATGGAAAAATTTCAGAGTGAATAGAAAGAAATTTCGGAAGGTATACATCAAGGGCAATTCTGTGTTTTGGCTCCCCCATCTCCCCCCACACACCCACCCACACACTTTACATTTTACATTGACCTCTAGGTTCCCCCTCCCTGTGCTCCTACACAGCTCGCCACATTTCCTCAGGAGCCTCTCAAACTGCTGTCATTTGCCCGGAAATCAAGACCATTCCACGTGCAGACAAATGGCATCTGCAGTGCCTGCGAACTAGCCAAGACCTAATTGCTTCTCCCGGTCCCGTTGGCAGGAAGCTCCACTTCTCCCCCCACATCCACTCCTTTTCTTTGAAAGCAAACCTCAAGGCTGGAGTCACCTACTCATTACCCAACAGCTTGATTCTTTACAGGAGCCTCTGAGTGTCAGCAGGAGAATGTCTGGCCTTGCAAGTGGAAGGAAAAAAAAAAAAAGCCTTGGGCTTTTAACTTTTACATTTCTGCTTCTCTTTCTGGGTTTCCCTTCTTCTCTTTCCCCTTGCCTTGCCCACCCCTCTTCCTCTTCTTCCTTCTTTTCCCTTCCTGTTTTTCCTCTTCTTCTTCTTTTAGTTTCTAACTGCCTGCATTTTCTCTCCTTATTTCTGCATTCCTCTTCCTCCACTTTTACTTTGTCTCTTTTGCTCTCTTATCCTTTCTCCTTCCTACCCTCCATTTCTTACACATTTCTACAAACCATCGCTTGAAGAATATTCCAAATATAAAATCCTATGGCTCCTTTATCCTCTTTTATTTTTTTACCCCATATTTTCTAAGACCAAATAATAATTTAAAACACTGCCTAGGATGTACCATATTTTCAATAAATTTCCATTGTATATGGTACCGAATCTGGCCTAAATTGTATTTTTAATGAAAATAGTATTGCTAATGTGCTGTTCCGTAGCATTCTCTAATTACCTGAATCAATTAAATTAAACTGCCAACTGAGTAGTACATTTCAAAGAAATAATTTAACATAATTATTTACAAATTGCATCCAGTTTAAGCATAGATGACATTTTACTTATTTAGGTGAAATACTTGTTATGTACCAAGAAATACCAAATGATCAAAAAAACACATTTTAAAATGACTGCATATATAAAAAATAATAGCTATCCTTATAATCAAATAATATGAAAATAATACACAACTAAATAAAATTATTTGTAATAAAGAATGAAGAAATACTTGGGGGTAAATTAGTCACTATAGAAAGAAAATGCCCCAGTCAAAAAATTTTTATCCTAAGTATCAGAAGCTTTTGAAGATACAGACCTCGCATTATTGAAGATCAGTACATTTCAATTGATGAAGATTAAGTATGATGCATTCTTGATTGTCTCAGGCGCAATCACATGTGCAGACAGAACATCTGTTACAGCCTCCCCTCTTGTTATTTTATTGCAAATTTACAATCTATTGCAATTAAAACAACATGATTAAAATTATAGACATTTTGAATAAAAAGTAATTTATAGGCCTCTAAATAATCAAACCTATTTTTGCAAATGACTAAAATTTTAAAAAAGAAAAGATTTCTGAAACCCTATATATTGTGTTTTATTATAATGTAACACTGGTATTCAGTATCTACATTCAGGCATAGCTACTGCAGTGAAAAAAGAAAAGAAAAAGAATACTAGACTCAGAAATCTCCAATGCCACTTAGTTGATATATTTATTAAAGCTATTTCACAAGGACTTAACATTATCTTTGTTATTTCCAGTATTCACCAGGTCCAGCAAAATGGACAGCATATAGTAAACATTTATTTAGTATTTGTTTACTAATGCTTGACCTGATGTATGAGTGAAGTGTTCATAAGAATATATGTTTTAACTGTGCACAAATATATCATGTTGTCTGTGAAAGTAATTAAAATTGTATCAAACAGAATGATGCCATAAATAACTGCACAATCTATACACACAGGTGTGTGAAATAACAAGGGAAATATTCGTTTATAGAAACAATCTCCCTCGTATTACTGGGTTCCCTGTAACCATTTGTCTATTCCGTGTAACCATTAAATTAAATCCATGGACCTGGTCAACATCACGTAGAAAGCTACGGGGATCATTTGTAACGTATAGTTTGACTATGTGCATGTTGCTAAAAATTCTGACAGCATTATTTATTTACCTTAGATCTATTTTTCTAACCAGAATTAATCAGAGATTTAGGTGCCAAGATAACAAGGTTTTAAAGGACTGGTTAACAAGGCTTACATTAGTTGTCAGTTGGTTTTCAGGACTATTTTACAATGATAGTCTATGAAGGGTAGATGATCTTATAGCAAATCACCCATCAGTCTTTTAATATTGTTTCTGTTAAAAGTATTTTTGTGAAAGAAGAATTGTTAACAAATATGTAATACTAGAGGCCCAGTGCACGAATTCGTGCATGGGTGGGGTTCCTCGGCCTGGCCGGTGATCAGGCCTGATCAGGGCCATCTTGCCCAGTCCCGATCGGTGCCAGCTGGGGGGAGGGACCGTGAGAGGTTGGCCAGTCTCGGAAGGTTGGCTATGGGAGCACATTGACCACTGGGGGCAGCTCCTGCATTGAGTGTCTGCCCCCTGGTGGTCAGTGTGCATCATAACAACCGGTCGACCGGTCATAATGGTCACTTAGGCTTTTATATATATGTAGATAAACAGCATATTTTTTTAAGAGTTCCAGGAACTAACTTCAAAGGAAGCTGGGTCGGACAATCGGACATTCCAGCTCCAGGAGACTTGATGATTTTCAAACATAAAAACCAGACCTCTTCTTGACCAGCTTCAAGATAATCATTGGAATAGACGGTACTGACTTACACATAAAGACCTTTAAACCCCCTCCCCTGATTTCTCTGTTCTTCTTTCCCTCTACCTCCTAATAAAACCCCTGCCTGCACTGAGATATTAAGATGGGATTTAGGACAGAGTTGGCCAGCTCCTTGGGCTGCCAGCACCCAAATAAACCATCTTTTCTTACATCAGCACTGGTCTCTTAAGTATTGGCTTTTGAAGCAGCAGGCAGCCAAACCTGAGTTTGGTATCATTATGGGCATGAGTTGACTGAGTTCAAATTCCATCACAAATTATTTGACTTTAACTTTTCTGTGCTTCATTTTCTTGATCTGTAAATAGCCATAAAAATTGTTCCTACTTAGTATTAGGATTCTTATTGGGTTAAATATGGCAATAGTAAATGCAATGTTTAGTATTTAGCAAATATTCAATGATTGGCTAGCACTCTTATGCTAGAAAGAAGATTGTAGAGGGGAGCACACAGAAAAGGAGACAATTAAAACAGTCTCAGTAACTGCTTATTGTTGGGTTTGAGTTTTAACAAAGAAAAAAAGAGGCAATAAAATTAACTGAATTAGTAGAGCAAGAAAGTTTATGAAATTGATAGTGAAACCAAGGATTCTTTAACTTTAATTAAATCCTAGCTCTATGAATCATATATATCTCTCTCTACACCCCTCAGATATACGTAGCCTTTCCCCTGAGTAATCAGCAACCCCCGAGGTAGCAGAAGACCATAGCTGGGACCTGACCAGTGGTCACAAGGTCTGGACCTCTGGCAGGTTAAAGATAACATCTTGACCTTAGTTATGTTTGGCTCCTGAGTATAAAGTGAATCGACCTCCTGGCTATCTTCCCCTGAGACCAGACCGAAGGATGAAAGAGCAGACCTCAGAGATACACCCAAGAGCTGAAGAAATGATTTATTCCCCTTACCCTACCTCCAACCAATCACCTCCCAACACAACTCTGAAACCCTAACCCGCGGTGTCTTGTGATATTGCCCAATATAGTCTGTAGCCCATATGCCATCCATGAGTTCAGACGGCACAAGCTTGCCTGTACTCTGGATTGGCCAATTCTCTAATAAACCTTTCTATTCTGGAAATTCCTGCTTGTTTTCTTTTAGCCAGTGCACACAGACAGACATTGTTTCATACAATAACATTGGGGTTTAGAAATAGGACAAAAGATATCATATTGTCAGGATAAACCTGCACAGCACCACTGGACAGATAAAAAAAAAAACCCTGAGAGAAAAACATAGATAAAAAGATAGTCTTGTACACTGGAATGCATATTTCTCAAATGAAACATATCTTTAGCCTGAGGTAACACATTCGTGTTTGGGGGGAAGATATAGGAAATGAGGACATATAAAGAAGAAAATGCAAAAAGAAACTATTTGTTGAACTTCAGATGATATATTAATTATTCACTTTTCTTTATATTTATTGACAAAAACTTGCCAGGGTGTAAAGAAGGATTTGAAAAAATAAAAATAAAAGCCAGGATAAAAAATAATTTCTCATATAAATAAATGTTTAAAATCTATTTTAGCCTGATTATTGTCTTTTAAAAATCACTTTTGACTGTAGTATTCATAGAGTCTTCAGGTATTATATTAGCCATCCATGTCAAAACAACATGTCACATAGAATAGGTAGAAGTTCAACTTATAGAACTTCATAAGCTATTCTAATGCATCAAAATTGCATGAAAATGAAGTAAATCATTTTATATTGCTAAAATGTTTGATTCAGTAACAGTAAGATGCTTTCTAAAATTTGATTGATCTCTTTAAAATAAGAACATTCAAATGTTAGATTAAATATATTCTTCCTCCACCCCGGCACACTGGAAAAGACACTAAAGAGAAAGCAGATAACTAAAAGGTTTTACTTAAGAGGTGAAATGCATGGTGGTTATAAGCAAGACTGTTTTGCTCAAAACCTGACTCTGAGCCTCAGTTTTATTTTCTGTAAAATGAGTAATACTATCAATATCTCCCTCAGAGGTTTGTTGCAGGGATTAAATTAATTAATAGACATAGATAATTTAGAATAGTAGTTGGTACATCAATACTCTAGAAGTATTCTCCATTGGTATTTCTGGCATTCTTAACTTCAAGATTATGGCAACAAATACTTGACAATCTAAAGGTTAAAAAAATGCTACACACTTTTAGGGTGTCAGTACAATGTTGCTCAGAACTGCATACTTCAATGTATTATCTAACAAAATATTTGTTCCTAATCACAAAGATTTTGCTTGAAACAAAGATTTTGAGATCCTTACAAAATCTCCCTGGAAACAAATATAAAGACAAAGCTACTGGGATTGTTTTCTTAAAAGTCTCTTTTGTAAGCCAATGTAGAACAGAAGCATTCAGATACTAAAATGTATATTTGTTCCCCTTTTGTTTTTTTAACTTTAAAATAAGATATGTGCAGTGTGCATAGGAATTTGTTCAAAGTTTTTTTTTAAACTTTTTTTTAACTCCAACCTAACAACCTTAATGAAAAATCTGTTTTTTTTTAAAAATGTTTTTTATTGATTAAGATATTACATATGTGTCCCAGTCCCCACATCACCCTCCACCCCCCCCCCCCGCA
>NW_006294116.1:1253818-1266558 GCF_000327345.1 Myotis davidii
GGTCCTCCCTCCCGATTGTTTGCCCCGCTCCCTCCGAGCCCCGCTCCGCGCGCCCTCGTTACCTCAGAATTTCACTTCAGCACTGCGCCGCCTCTGAGTCTGGGTATAATATTCTCTTTACTCCTAGTTGTAGAATTTCCACTCAGCCAACCCTCCTGTGGCTCTGGACGTTGTCCTTTCCCTGGATCAAGCTTAATTTGAATTGGTTGTTCAAGGCAGCAATCTCTGGTGTTAACCTATGCCGCCATCTTCAGTTCTCGAAAAATCTGTTTTTGATCTTCCCACTATACGATGGCTGACACTTTCAGAGTATGGTACCAACCATTTGCTCATGTGTGCTGATAACAGCATGCTATTAACTGCCACATTATTGGGCCTGTCTATTATATTTGACATAATTGATCATGGGCCCTCACATTCATATATAGATATATTATTGTCTTAATTAAGGCTTTTCTTTGCTCATGCAATATATATATATATATATCTCCTTGTTAATATTGCCAACATTTTCCATATTTGTTTTAAATATACCAATAAGACCCATATAATTTAATTCTTGAATAAAGGTGGCTTCAGAATTGTTGAATCTAAGGTATATTTTGGTTGACATTATGTTGATGATGTATGAGTTTATTTTTCATCTCTCAAAAAGCAATTTAAAAATTAAGTGCTTGAGTGTCATTTGGAAAGTGAAATTGTGAATATCCATTCATCACCTGAATGATGCCTTATAATTCTCACTTTCAAATGAATTGTGTTTATTTCACAGCAATAAGGACATTTTGATTCATATATTTACTGACAGCAAGAAACTTCACTTAATCCTATCACAGTTTATGTGGAAAACATTTTGGTACTTTACTTCTTATAAATGCTTATAAATGCTTATAAATGCTTATCAAAGTGACATATTAAAATAACATATTAAGGCATCTTATGATATACTAGAGGCCCGGTGCACAGATTCGTGCACCAGTGGGGTCCCTCAGCCTGGCCTGTGGTGATTGGGCCAAAAACCAGCTCTCCAACATCCCCCGAGGGGTCCCAGATCGTGAGAGTGCGGTTCTTGGGTGATGCAACCCAGAATCGGGCTCCCTCCTCTTTGGTTCGGGGTGCATCACCCCAGAACCACAGTTGCCAAGTCACTGCAGCTCTGCAGCTCCTGCATTGAGCATCTGCCCCCTGGTTGTCATTGTGCATCATAGCTACCGGTTGGACAATCAAATGATCAGATGGTCGCTTAGGCTTTTACATATATATAGAGCTCCCTGTACACCACATTAAGAGTAAAAACACTTTCAGAGTCCTTGACTAATTTCTCTTGTGATGAAGTATTTACAACTTCAACATCACACACTCATCAAACTCAAGGGAAAGCAACATGTAACTGACCATGTCCAAAAACAGGTTCAGGTAGGAATATTCCTTCTCTGTCTAGTGTTTGTCCTTGTGATTTATTAATATTTATTGCAAATGCTGGTATCACAGAAAACTGCCTTCAAATTAGTTTAAATGGGAGGCCAGTGTCAGACAGGGACAGTTGTGCCAATAGTTGGCCTTCAGACATATTCTGTCGATGACACCTCTTTCTTTCAGCTTCAGAATGTCAACAAAACAACCAAATTCACAACTGACAATGACAGATCAAAACACATGCATGCAGTTGGCGCCAGCAAGAGCTTTATATGTATTGCACATTTAAGAGTCAATGTTTATTTTTAAATTGCCAGAGTGTGTCATATGTACTGGACGGTCAGTTGGTCAGATGGTCAGACAGACGAACGGTCGGGCAATTAGCCTTTTATATATGTAGATAATAACAATTTAAAACTCAAAATAAATCTACCAGGTAGACATTGTTATCCATATGGTACATAAAAAGTTACTGAGAGACTAATAAATCTTTGATAATCCTTTAATCGGAACTAGATGTCAGAGTGAGGGCTGTGAACCATGTATGATGTCAAAACCACTCTCTTACATACTATGCTACACTAACACATAACTCTCACTAAAATAGTTGTGAACGAATCTAACTGGGTTCCGCACCTGAAGATTTATCATTTTAAGGTTGATGTTATTCAATAAACCAAGTGTTTCAAAAATATTTATGTAAATTCATACAGCTGATTGATCTTGTGATTAAAATCAAGCATTAAGAATGGGTGGGTAAGCTCTATTATAATAAAATATTAGATATTATCCTTGATATTAAAATTAATCATTGGCCCATGTATAAAAATAACATTAAGAAAGTGAAAAGAGAAACAATAGAATGGAAGAGATATTCTTAATGCATATATCCAATAAAAGACATATTTAGAACATATAAAGCACTTGCAAATAGAAAAGGAAAATACAGCTTAAAAGAGAAACGGGCATAAGTCTTCTACAGGAACTTGAAAAATGAGGATATTCAAGTAGACAATGAACATTTTAGAATGTGCAAAATAGAATCACAATAAAATAAGTGTGCATTACACTGAATTACTAAAAATAAAATGATTGAAAGTAACAAGTATAGGTAAGGATGTGTAAGAATGAAATTAATTTTTTCTGAGTATAAAATCAGGAATTAAGAATCTAGCATGATACTTGTCAAAGCTCATTTTTCAAACAAAGCATGGTGGGGCTGAGCATGTTAATATTTGGAAAAGCTTCCTCAATAAATACGTACACATTACAGTTCCAAATAGCATTAGGTCTGACCTAATTATTTCAAGATATACCAATATTATCCCTACCTGTAACACCTTTGAGTGACTGTGGGGTAATCAACTTTAATTTGAATGTTTTTCTCCTATACTTTTTGTGTTTTTTTTGTGTGTGTGTGTGTGTGTGTGTGTTTTTTTATCCTAAAGGTGTTGATATGACACTTAGAAAATTTGCAATAATGACTGACAACAGCAATTTTACCATAACAACACTCGCTGGGCATGATTTTATAGTCTTAAGACAGTGTCCTTAACGTTTTTCTCCCTTTGGCTAGGAAACTTCCGTATAGAGTGTAAACACATAAGATGAAAGAGAATGTGCTGATCTGGTTGTAAAATGGCTTGGAAGCATGAAAACTCTGGTAGCCCTCCCAGCTCCCTCAACAGGAAGGATCTTGGTCACACTTTGTTTAATTCTATCTCTCCAGGTGACTGCAGGAAAATAATATTTAATTATCTGAATTACTAACACACTGAAACACTGATCTACACCACTGCTTTCACACATTGTTTCATTAAAAGAAGAAAATGTTCCAGAACCCTCAGGAAAATTATCTGCAAATCCCAGTTGGTAAACACTTACTGAAGACACTAAACTCTTGGTCGGCAAACTCATTAGTCAACAGAGCCAAATATCAACAGTACAATGATTGAAATTTCTTTTGAGAGCCAAATTTTTTAAACTTAAACTATATAGGTAGGGACATTGTTATTAACTTAATTAGGGTACTCCTAAAGCTTAGGAAGAGCCACACTCAAGGGGCCAAAGAGCCGCATGTGGCTCGCGAGCCGCAGTTTGCCAACCACGGCATCTAATAAAACATTTTAAATTATGAATTAGCACCATAAATGAGAAGTTTCATCTGTATAACTTAAAAAAAATTTAGGTTTATCTTTGAAATAAAACTACACAACTTTTTTTTTTTGAATTTTTGATCCTCAGTCTCTGATTCATAAATCTTCAGTTTGCCTACGCAAAACCAGTTTTAGAAAACAGAAAAAGTGCCACTCTGCTTCTAATTTTATGTGAGATTTTTGCAGCAAAGAAGTTGGCACCTGAATTCAGCCTTGTCTGTTATTTGGTATGTGCCTGAGTAGGTTACTTTAATTCCACATTTTTTTCCCTCATTAAAAATGAGAGGCACGTTAGGTGATCTTGTTTGGTTTAAGTTCACCTTGTTTAAGCCAAAGGATGCCCTTCTCCCCCAGACATAACTCCGCACCTGTGACAGTCAGCTGATATGGCAGTTGGGATTAAGGTGAAGATCTTGAGGTGGGGAGATGACCCTGGGTTATCTGAAGGGTCTTAAATGCAATCACAGTCTTTATAAGAGGGAGACAGAGGAATGCTTGATAAAGAAAAGGAGAAGGACCATGGATTGATGCAGCCACAAGCCAAGGAATGCCAAAGTCACAAGGTGCTAGAGGAGGCAAGGGACAGATTCGTCCTTACAGCCTCCGGAGGGAGCACGGCCCGGGGGCAGTGTGTTTGGCCCAGTGATACTGATTTCAGACTTCTGATCCCCCGAGAAAATTAGTTTGTTTTCTAAAGCCACCAAGTTTGTGACAATTCATTCCAGCAGCCTAAGAAATAAATAGGGGACCCTGCTAGCTTTACAATTGTATGAGTGACAAAAACAAATGAAGATGTGAAATTCAATAGGCACTCAGACTCTTAACCTGCTCTTATGAACTAAATTTCTAAAGTACAACTAGGTGCTAACAGCTCTGGGCTTCTTGACATCTCTGACCCTAGTGAAGAAATTGGCTCTGAATTTTTTACTTTATATAAATGTTTTTTACTTGAAAAATTAAACCAGCCATTTGTTATTAATATGCAACTGGCCTAATATCTAACTTACGATACTTACATTAAAGTCCCCTATGACACGGGCCCTACCTGACCTTTGTCACTTCCTACCTCTCAGCCCATCCTGTGGCTTTCTTGACATTTTCCATTTACTGAGGGGCCTGTTGGCTGTTTAGATATACAGTTCATTCAATAAATATTTCTTAGGGACTCATTCTTCCTCTGTTTTCCATTGTTGTCTAAAATTCTTTACCTCCTTCTCTCTCTAATCTGTGTGGTTCTGGCTATTGCCTCTAGCATTGGGATGAAACTATTTTCCTCAAGGCCACTAATATTCTCCCCATGCCAAATTTAAAGGACACATTTCTGCTCTTTTCTTAATTTTACCCCCAGCAGCACTGGACATAACTGATTTCCTCTTTGGACTCCCACATCAGCATGCTCTCTCTCTTTTTTTTAAATATATTTTATTGATTTTTTCACAGAGAATAAGAGAGAGGGATAGAGAGTTAGAAACATCGATGAGAGAGAAACATCGATCAGCTGCCTCTTGCACACTTCCTACTGGGGATGTGCCCACAACCAAGGTACATGCCCTTGGCCTGAATCAAACCCGGGACCTTTCAGTCCTCAGGTCGACGCTCTATCCATTGAGCCAAACCAGTCAGGGCGTCAGCATACTCTCTTGTTGTACTTCTTCTGATCCTCTTGTACTTCTCAACTTTAATTTTTAGAATTACTAGTATTCGGAACTCAAACATAGCCTTCCTCCTTTCTGTCTTCACACACTCAGCCTCACTGACCTATCCATTTTCATGGCTTCATATGCCTTCTGATTTCTCATGGCTCCCTGACTGATTTATTTGAACTTCAGATTCACAAATTCAATTGCTAGATGAATAGATCCTATTGAGTGCCTAATGGCATCTAAAATTGAAATTGTGCAGAAAGAAGTATACTTTTCTTCTTGCACACTCCCTTTTCCAGCTGTTTTTTCTCTAGCATTCCCTATCTGAGTAAATGGTGCCACCATCTACCAGGTTGCTCCAACTAGAAATCTGAGAGCTATCTTTAATACTTCCTTTTCTGGAGACACCAGGTTGGATCCACTATCTGATGTTGTACATTATGGCTCAAATACATTTTATAATGCCTCTTCATCTCTGTGGCTGCTGCTGTCTTTAGCCTAGACTGCCTCCTGTGTGGTCTTCTGGATCTCAGTCTTGCCTGTGTTCAAATCATTTTCCATGTGTCCGCCAGGTTGGTCTTTACATCAATTTATTTGCCTACTTAAACATTCTAATTTATTCTAAATATTTTTTTTTTTATAAATTCATGCCTTATCTAACCTCTTTCTGTTTATCTTAACTCATCTCAAACTTTCCATCACAGCTACTATGAATACTCAGGCCTTCCTTCAATTTCTCGAAAATGTCAAGTTTTTTCCTGTTTCAAAGTCTTTAATTGACATTTCTTTCTGCATGGAACATTCCTCCAGCCCAACCACCAGCTATTTCCCCAGGCATGAATTTTTATTCCAGTTTAAAGAAATAGGGAAATCCTCCCTGACCACCCTATACAAAAAAATATTTTTAAGTCACCCCAGTTAGTCTTTATCAGAATCCATGGCTTCCTTTATAACACTTTTCAGAAGTTGTTTCCTGATATTATTTATGTGTTTATTACTTGCCTGTTTCCCTTACTACCTGTAAGTATTATGAGGGTAAAACCCCATAAGTCTTTGGTAATATTTTGTTTTTATTATTTATTATTTTCATTCAAGTTTTACATGTACAGAAAAATTTAAAAGACAAATAAATGCATAAGCTTGTTAGCCATGAAAAAGCAGTTCCCTGGCCCCTCTACCACAGTTCTTTTTTCCCCAGGGGTATTTTAATCAGTTAAAATTGATTGCTGTGGCACTTAACTCCATGGTTCTCCAGAACATGTCAGTAACCCTGCTTCTTGCTATTTCAGTTTTAGGACTTATTTGCTCACTTTGTTACTGTGGGAGATGAGCATTAAACTTTCTCCCGCTATACCTTCCCCCCCACCCCCCAACACACACACACCCATCCTCTATCAAACCTCCCAGTAGTAGCTCTGTCACGTGTTTGATGAGATTAATATTTTATTTTTTTACATTATAATGATTATGCAAATGCTAGTCACAGATGAGTTTTCTCTGGAGTTAAAAATCATCTTTGTTTGTTTGCTTAGTTTTCTCTATTTTCGTCAATTAATCCCAAACCCTTTCCCATTGTATAATCTTTTCCTAAATTATCAGATTCATGAATCATTCTGTCAATTTTAGTTTCTTTCCCCTCCAAACGAGTCTCCTTTCCCTCTGGGCCAGAATCACAGCTGTCATCCAGGGACTGTTTTTTCCTCATATTTGGGATTCCTTTCATGTCTTTCTAAACAATCTATTCCGTGTTTTCCTCTTTCTTGTTTAAGTCCTTTGTTTTAATGGGCCACTTTCTCCAGCTCTCTTAGAAAGAGTACAAGGGACATCATTCTTTGCTATCCGGTATGACTAAAATATCTTCATTCTATCCTCGTCTTGATTAAATGTAGATTGATTTCAAATTCTCAAGTTAAAATCATTTTCTTTCTTCGCAAATTATCTAATAACCTGTTAGCTTTCAATGTGACCATGGAGAATTTCAGTTGCGTTGACCCTTAGTCTTTTGTTAGTGTCTCTCCTTTTTGTGTTTTCTTTTTTTGTCTGCAAGCTTAGAAAGTTTCTCTTTGTTCTTGGTCTTCTGAATATTCAGTATGTGTCTCTGTATGAATTTACTTGTACCTTTTAACTTGGGCATTCCATGAAAGGAAGGGAAGAAAGAATGAAAATAGGAGCAGGTAGGTATATTTGTATTTGAGTTGGCGAAATCGAGATGATTTCTGGTAGATGTATTTTTTTTAATCAATTAAGGTCTTGTACGGAAGCTCACACAAATTTTTGGGAAGTTTTTCAGTTCTATTGTGGAGAACAGAAAAGTGTCCATATAAGGCAAGTTTATTCTTGTCCCTAAATAAGAAAATGGGACTCTAGTTATTTGTTCTACAGCTGCCTTTCCTGTGTTCTTGCTTTGCTAGCTGAACTCAAATGTCATCTCCTCTGAAAGAGAGAGGCCTTTGCTGACCATGAGAAAAAGTGGCACTCGCCACATGTCTTTATTATGTCATCCTGGTGACTTCATTCTTTGTACTCAACAGTAACTGAAATTACCTTTGAATATAGGTTTAAACTCTGTGTCCTCAATTGGAAAGTCAGTGTCATGAGGGAAGGGACCTTTTTTTTCCCCAGCTACATCACCAGAGCATGGAATAGCTCCTGGTACATGATACAGATTTAATAAATATTTACAGAATGGCTCATGAGTGACTGCAGTCAGCAGTGGGAGTCTGTTCTATCAAGATTGGACACCATGAATTTGCCACAGCACCGACTTAATATGGTAAGAATTCAGTATCCCCTGTGTGGGAAAAAATAGGTAGAGTTATGTTGATCTAGGCTTGTCATTTTGCCAAATGGGTGCACTAAAAAGGTAAATGGATAAGGATATTATGAATATTGACAAGAAAGAAGCTGGGCAGAGAGGAAAATGTCCAGCATGGAGGATGGTGTGGATATAAGCTTTTCAGAATTATTCACTAAAGCAGTGTTCTGCTGGGGGTGGGGGGGTGGGGGAAGAGAGTGGGAAGACAGAAGGACTGAGACCTCTCCAAAGTTATAAATTCTATATCAAATTATTTGATTTATGGCTAAACTATAACATAGGTAGACAGCGAGTAATGCCATTTGTGATTTCCTGGCCACTAGTACAGGTTGGAAAGAATAGCAGTCTCTGATGTTGCAGAAGACACGCCTTGGACTTCATAGGAGTAAACGTTGGTCAGCTTCTGAGTTTCTAGTTAGTACATTCGTGTCTTGGAAGGGCACCTTCATGTGTTTTCATGCAAACAGCCACAATAAACTCAGTTTTTGTCTTCCTCCAGGCCCTTTGGAGACTCATTTTGTTGGAATGAATTCCTCCTGGTGGCTCCAGTTAGATCAGTGAATGCAGTCCCTGCCTTTTCCTGCTGTAATTAACTCTGTTTTATCTGGTCATTTCCCAAGAATGTGTTTTGAAGTCATATGTGCTTAGTTGGAGATGTAGCTGACAGATGATTAGTGAGGTTATTAGTGAAAAAAATAGAGAGAGGGACAAAGAATGGGTCCCTGACCTATCCTGATGGAAATAAAAACTTAGAAGAAGTAAACTGTTCAGAATGTCCAAAACCTCACAGAAAGAATTGAATAAGACAGAGATTGTTTCTTGTTCTCCCAAATTTCATCATCTTTTTCAGGCTGCTAAAGTACAATTTACCTCCCTAGAAGTGATTTCCTAAATGTATTCTGGAGGAATCCCCGAGTCCATGTATCACTAAAAATGAGCAATTTGTTCCTTTCTTGTCGTAATAGTCCCAATACGTTATATAGAAATAGAGAAACAAGAAATGTCATTAAACGTATTGACCTGGTTGAAGTAGTGGTTTTCAAACTGTGTTCTGAGGTGAGAGGCAACCTGCAGAAAGGTGGCTTCAAATAGATCCGTTCCACTGTTACCCACTTGACATATAGGGTTCCTGTGTGAGATTAAATGTAAAAACCAGTTTCTGTGCTAAAATACATTAGAACATCATGGGTCTTCTTTGGATGGAGAAAAGGATCATCTTTAAACTATATCACGCAGCTATGTGCAGATACTATATAACATCATAAGCATTGCATTTCTGTAGCTATCGTCTTGAAAATATTCTCATATATCTAATTTAGTACTGTTTAAATAAAAAAGAAAGTAAGGAAGAAAAATGAGAGGGAAGAAGGAAAACAAGTAGGACTGAGTACATTCACCAAGCTGTGTAACCCTTACCTATATCCAATTCCAAAATATTTTCATCTTCTCAAAAGAAAATCCCTCACCTCTTAAGCAGTCACTCCCAACTCTCCTTTCCCCTCGGCCCTGGCAACCATCAATGAGCTTCTGACTTCATGGATTTATAGATTCTGGGTATTCCATAGAAATAGAATCCTTTAGTATGTGACTCTTTTTTATCTGACTTAGGATAATGTTTTCTGGGTTCATCCAGGCTGGACCATGTATCAGTACTTGATTCCTGTTACTAAAAATATTCCATTTTGTGTATATGCCGGTTGTGTTTATTCATTCATCTGTTGATGGCCAGTGGGATTGTTTTCACCTTTGGCTCTATGAGTACTGCTGCTCTGAACATTTATATACAAGTATTTTCTTGAAGTACCTGTTTTCAGTTTTCTAGGTTCTATGCCTAAAATGGAATTGTTACATCACATGGAAATTCTATTTTTAATTTTTTGAGGAATTATCAAACTATTTATCATTGTGGTTGCACTATTTTACCTTACTGCTCGAAAAGTGTGAAGGTTCTGATTTCTCCATATACTCACCAACACCCACAGTTTTCCCGTTGCCTCTCTTTTATTCCAACATTTCTGTGGTTAAATATAATTATTGGTTTTATAGGAATCATTGTTTTTTAAAAAAAGGATTTCCCTTTTCATACTCTTGGTTTGCTTTTTTCCCCAAAATTGAATCCCTTACTCCTCTTCATTCACTCCATATAAAAAAATAGTTTTTGGCTTTATTAAGGCATAAATGTTGAACACCATGTTATTATACTATGGGCACTTGCTTTTTAAAAATGGAACACCCATATCTATTAGGAGCTCAGGTAACATTCCTAGTTGTTCCTATCACTTCCCACTCTACTCATATGATGCTATATGTTTTATATTTTACTAAACATTTTTGAGATAGAGTATCCAGGTCAGTTAGAGCAAACATTAGGAGACAATATGGAAGAGAAACACAATGTTGAGAATTAGAAAATATTTTGAAAAATCACAGTTTAAACCGTTATATCCATACAATATGCTGTTTCACACATGTATACAAAATTATTTCATAGCACAAGAAAATGCAATTCTCCGAACAAGAGAAACATGAGTATTTTGGCCCATCTTATGACATTTTTCCATTATTTTATGTGATTTCAGTGGTAATTTTGCTTTTTGTTTGTATAATTTTATTTTTATGCTCCATGGCTACTTTATCACCTAGAAGCAGTTGTTTAAGTGACTCTAATGTGGCCACATATCACTTTAATATATTTCTGTTCTGGCAATGATCAGTCACACGCCACCTGCCAAGCATCGTAACCGATCGCCAAGTAGACAATTTTGACAGGCTGTTCCCAGGAGATTCCTGGGCTGTGTTTTGTAACAGGAGGTCGCCGGCAGGATCACAGTCTAGGAATGTAAACCCAAAAGCAAGAATGAATAAAGAGAGAATAAAGGATGAAAGTGACTAAGCACAAGATAAAACCTTTAAAAATTAGAAATAATTGCTGAAAGATTATAAAGACATGAGCATCAGAGAGAAAAACTATAAAATGTTTAGCCTCAGAATTTGAAAGAGAAACTAAAAAGGCACATAGTGAGCAATGTAACAATGTAAATTAAATAGACAACAACAGAAATTCAGAAAATCACAAAGGAGAAAACACGTAGCCCTTGGCAATTTTTGCCAAATATGTTGGAGGGATGGACAATAGAAAGCCCAATGTTGCAGAAATAACCAAGTAAACACAAGTTGCACACACACAAAGCAATGATTGCCAAAGGCTGTAGTTCATCGAAAGAACACATGCCTTCCCCGTACGAAGCTTGGGATTTATGTCCTATCACAGTCCGTTTATGTGCACTTATGAGAGCTCAATCAATATTTGTTGGTTCTATAAGAAAGAAAGGCATGCCACACAGAACATTTACAAATGTAAAACCTAGAGAAAAATATTATTTTTTTCTTCTCCTGGCCCGTGGAAACATGTTATTTTGTATTTATTGGTATTTCCTAAATGTAGCCTTCCTCTGAGATGTAACGAGCCTTCATTGTATGATGTACTTACCAGAAAGTAACACCAGATAAACTATATACATAGAACCAATGGAAAATTGATTCTTTGAACCTCGTGTTAAGGGGTGTACGCTGGACTTCAGAAGCCTGACGTGTGCACCCAGGATTTGCTACCACTTGACTCTGTCTGGTGTGGCAGGTGGAGGGCCCGCAGACACACTGTTTCCTCCTGTCATGCTGAACAGTTTGGCAGACCCACAAGCAAAGAAACCAGGGCTGTTGGCTTGGATCCTGTTCAAGAGGAAGACAAAGGCACCTTTGTGCTTGTGTTGCCCAAGGGAGAGTGTTTGGGCACAGGATCTGTTACAGAAAACCTGCCTAGAAGGAAAGCATCTTTGAAACCAGACTCTGGGTAATTGGAGATGTAAGCTTTTGTGATGCCACAACCTACAGGGAACAGCCCTGATTTGATAGGTAAATATCTGCTCTCGCTAAGCTGTACAGTAAGATATTCTTTTGGTGAACACTCTAAAACTGGCTTGGTGGAAGGAAAGTATTCTAGTGTTACATTTGTTTGCCTAATTTTTATGAGTTGCAGAATAAAACAAGATAAAGTCGCAAACACGAAGTTCACACAGGAAAAAAAAATGACTGAGTAGTTCTTTGAAGAGAGGATGACAAATATTGGAGAGTTGTACAAAAGTGAGGGCGGTAGTTAATGCATAAGAATGAAAAGAAGTTTGCATAACGAACACCAAATAGATATTAAAACACTTCTTTAGGGGAACATATTAATGAGTATATCCAGCCTCTCATTCTAAAAATGCCACCATTAATTGTTTAGGATGTATATTTAATTTACATATTACAAGGGTTCATTTTTTATGAATCAGTTAAAAAAAAACACACACACCAACAAACCTGCCCTCGATGTCACAACAAATTTGCCTAGCAGTTATAGAGATGTAGGGTGATTAGCTATTAATAGGTACCTTCAAAATAAGGTATTTCTGACATCTTAAATTTAAGGTATAGCAGACTAACATAGACAGATAAGACTCAGATTCTCATTAGGTAAATGATGTTGCTTGCCTGGTCAGCCCACAGCACATCAATTTGGGGGCTTATGAATATAAATTTGGTTCATGAGCTCAGATATAGCTCTTAAGATCAACAGAATAATGTTGATAATCATTGATGAAACACTATGGAATGAGCAGGTTATACCAGTAGTTTACTAGACAGAATGAGTTTTGAAAAACAAATTCACAT
>NW_006294116.1:1266810-1274323 GCF_000327345.1 Myotis davidii
GCAAATTTGTTGTTTTTCATTGGCTCTTTATTTCAAAGAGGGACCATACTTTAGGTAACCCACTCATGCCCATTTCCCGTGACATTTGCTCTGTGTTTCTGTGTTTGTTTTTCTTAATTCGGGCCTTCAAATAGTTTTTTTAAAGGAGTCTTTCATGCCTTATCTAAAGCCCTCATTAGTAAAAGTAATTAGATTCCCTTAGAAAACGTTGGTTTAGCCTTCTTTGGTCTTCAGAGGGCACTCTGATGTGCCACCAGGACCCCCTTCAGGATGAAAGGACTTCTTCCCCAGCTGCTGGTAATGCTGTCTCTCTGGGTCTCAGACAGTGGTCGGCTAGCGGCTCACAAGCCACATGCGGCTCTTTGGCTCCTTGAGTGTGGCTCTTCCACAAAATACTGACTTCTGCGCATGGGCCACGAAGTTTCAATCGCACTGTACATGCGCGCCCACACGTGGTATTTTTTGGAAGAGCCACACTCAAGGGGCCAAAGAGCCGCATGTGGCTCGCGAGCCGCAGTTTGCCGACCGCTGGTTAGGGGAAGAAAGTCTCCTTGACCAGGGACAGGCTCCCATTCTAGGGCAGCTCAGAGGTAAAGACTGGGCTATGCAGGTATAAGGCCTTGGCCCCTCACTTAGACTCAGGAAAATGACAGGCCTGTGCTCTCTGTGGGATTGGCTGACGGAGCTGAATGCTTTGCGGTGCCTATGGACTGGCTCAGTCTCTATCTGCTCAGTCTGGTTTCTGCCTTTCCTTCCCGCAGTTGTGAACCCAGAGATCACTCTCTAATAAACTTTCTGAATGAAATTTTCATCTCAAAGTCTCCTCAGCTAACCCAACCTGCAACAGTCCCTTATTAATTAAGGATATGTAGTAAGATAAAGACGGTTGAGAGAAATGGAGAAAATATGAGTGTGAAGAAACCTACAAACGAATTAAAGGTGAAAGAAGTGTAAAGAGAAATAACTGATTTTTAAACACTTAGAATGAAAATTTTAGTTACAATATCTTGGCAGTCTGGTAATAAGAAAGGAAGCAGAAAGTGATGGAGATAAAATAGTAAAAAAGGAAATGATTCAAATAGAAAAGTTTCATTACACTATTGGAATATTTCTTTATAGCAGTCAAATGACATAGCAGGATTTAAATTACCTTTGTGCTTCCAGCAGTTTTGAAGTACACAATGTTGTACTTCCATGATTTTTGGCTCATTGATTACACATCCACAGATTCTTATTGCTCACTGTTAAATACAGAAGCAGAGGATAAATGGTTTAACAATCTATTTAAAAAATGATTCCCAAAGGACATTAGCTGTGAAAACCATTAAAAAATATTTCTTTGGTTTTGGTCATGGTAGGTTCACATCTGGCATTTGGTCAATCACTCATTAAATATTAATTAGCACTATTTATGCAATTTCAATGCTCTTTTACCCTTTTAATGGAGGAAAACCTGAAGAAAGGGATCTTCAAAAGATAGTTAGGTTCTTTTGCACTGATTTACAGATTGCTTATCCAGTTTAAATAAATTCCTTTTTCTCATTTTCCTTTTCCATAAGCCTGAAATAGAAACAGTGACTAAGTGCAAAGAAAATATCTTCACTTCTAAGCATGGAATTTCCTCCTAAATAAAAAAACATTATCCAGTTAATTGCTATTAATATAAAGAATAAATCACTACACTATTTAGCATTTCCTGAGTCTATATTTTAAGTTTTTAAAATATGTAGGATAAAAAAGAGAGATAATTTTCAAATAAGATATTCTAATTTTGAGGAGTTTTACATACAAATATGGCTCTTCAATGTGCCAAGAATTTAAGAATCATTCAGTGACGACTGGCCTATGCAGGTATAAAGGAATATATCATTACATTTTGGAATAGAAACATGACACAATAAAGTCATATACATTTTCAGTGTGCATTTGAGCCTCTTTTATATGCCAACCATTGTGTACAAAGGATTTCTGAAGTAAACACAAATTCCTGCCTACTCAGCAATTAACCTTCTAGTGAGGACACCAATGAGAAATTACAATTATGTTATAGGGAAAAAGTACTCTAATAGACCTACACACAGAGTATAGAGAGTAGGAAAGACCTAATTTATCCTGAGGATTATAAATCAAGGAACACTTGCCTATAGAGCCTAGAAGATGGAGTTCCTTGTGCACAGGTGTGAAGTTTAATGAGGGAACAAGACCTGAACAGGAAGAAAAAGACCACATTTAAAGCTGAAAGTTGTGAGGGATCCTGGCATGAGAATGGCAAGTGTGCCTACATCACTAGACAAAAAGGTGTGTGTGTGTGTGTGTGTGTGTGAGGGCAGATGAGGCTGAATATGCACCTAGTAGGAAATTAATGAAGGTTCCTGCATGGTTGTTTTAAAAAATTTTAACTTTATCCTGAAGTCCATAGAGACTCAATGAAGATATTCCAAGAATTTTCCTCAGGAAAATATAAGTGGCTAGAGCTCTAAGAGATTGATGGAGGTTAATCTGTTCCATACTTATGGCCCTGGGGCAGTCTAGGGGATCGAAATGCTAATTCCTTCAGTGACCCTGGTTACAAACAGCACAGGAGAGCAGACCTCCCTCCACAGTCTACAGCAGAGATTCTCACATGCGAATCACTTGAATATCTGCTTTGATTGCTAGAGGAGGTCTCTGGGTATGATTATTTTGCAAAAGCTCCTTAGGTGATTCTAATGGGCAGTAAAGTTGAAGCTGCTACTTTCTCTAAGTCATGGAAGGCAATGAATCAAACAGAACTGCAAGGTTTATAAAGAATAGAAGAAAATTGAATTATAATGTTCAGGTATTTGAGATGTACATAGCATCTGGAGTCTAACTCTTAGTACATGTACAATGGGGTTTGTGATAAATGCGTGCATTGGAAACAGAGGTTTGTGAGTCAAAGTAGACAATTGGACAAAGTCAGTGTTTGGGCTTTCATTCTCCCAGGACATTACATGCACACTGTTCTTCAAAATTATAAGCAAATGTGAGGTTTTATTATCATTATCATTCCCTCCAAAGGGAATTTGGCTTTCATAGCTCAGTAGGGTAAAAAAAAAAATAAGAACCTGGCTACGGTGTTCAAATAGAAAAAAAAAATATAGAGAGAAAAACATAATTTCATTAATACATCAGTAATGAGAGGCAGTTCAAGCAAGAATAAATAGATAAATAACCCTAAATAAGCTATCAGGGCAAAACATGCTCCCCACCACCCCCCTCCCCCTCCCACACACACACATGCACTGGCTCAATCTTTTAAATTTACTCCTCTGTTATTTACTCATCCTCTGTGTTAAATCAAAAGGTAAGTAAAATCATTCTAAATGTATTCCTGACTACTTTTATTTTCTTTCCTTTTCTTCTCATTTTTTTTAATCCTTATCTGAGGACATGCTTAGAGAAAGGGAGAGAGAAAGAAACATCGATGGGTTGCCTTCTGTATGAGATTGAACTCACATCCCAGTTATGTGCCCTGACCGGGAATCGGGCCAGCAACCTTTTGGTACACAAGATGATGCTCAACCAACTGAGCCACTCCAGCCAGCCTGACTGCTTTGCTTAATGCATGTAATAATGGAATTTCCCCACATGTTTAATGTTGCATATTAATGAAAAAATATAGCAGACCACTTTCATTAGTTTAGCTCAAAACACAGCTATTTGGTCCTAAGAAGTCACATCTACAATCTCCCATTTGAAATGGATGGGTGCATTGAGAGGAAAATCTTAACATTCTATGGTTGTTGTCCTCTCATAGTGAAATGAGAGTGTCACATTTTTTAAACATAGTTTAACATTTGCATTTTTTAGCTCAACTGAGAGCACACAGAAAAAAAATCTGCCTCATATATTTAACACTGCTCATTGAGATGCAATTCATAGTAAATGACACATGTAGAAATAAATAGACAAACAGCAGAAAAAATAAAAATGTATAACCTCCATACAGTCATTTGTCTTCTGATGGCACAAGTAAAGCTGAAGTCAGATACAATTATATGTACTAACGCTTTAACAGTGACTTTTGAACTGCTTGAATTAACAAAATCAATCCCCATAAATTAAGCTATCAGTGATCTATGATACAATTAAGTTCCATAATAAAAAACGCTACAGTGCATGCAGTGTCACTTGGACTATTTCTAACCCTGTGTTTTAACAACTGCTGGCTCACTCCTCCAACAGGGTCATGTAAAACTCCATCTGGCCTACTAGACACTAACATTATGATACACCGTTTCTTTTCCATTCTTCAATTTAGGCTGACATCTGGTGGTCTAGGAAAACGACAAGAAATGCCTCTGGATGTAAACCAACTCACAAATGTGCCTTTTTCCAGTCTTCCTTTTGTCTCTCTGAAGTGCTTGAAATTGCCACCAAACCAGCTAATTACATGGAAATCCACATAGAATAACAATGTAAAGGGCAGAACAATAGGGGTGAAGAAAGTGACCATGTGATGAATGATATACATGCAAGTTTATCGAACTCGGTAGTGACTAAAAAGCATCAATAGAAAGCACCATATATTGGCCAATTAGACCCACTCAGGAGGGGTACTATTTAGCGGCACCACACTGGGGATCATGATGGCAATGTGATACATGTGGGGTCTCCTCTCTTTCTCCTTGTCAGGCTGGTTGGAGGGAGGGAAATGAGAAGAATGAGGGGGAGGGGGCAGACTACTGTGTCTAGTCAGAAATTGATGTTAAACGGGCATAAGGTGGCGTTCAGAAGCATTTATCTTGTGTTTTTTCTTTGGGAGGAAGGGGGCACTTGCAGCACTTGCCGTGGCAGTCCAGATGGCAAAACACATTGGGCCAGAAGCAGGAGCAATTCAACTCTCCCCAGGCCTATGTTAAAAAAAAAAATACCTCCAGTTAATTTATTCTGGTATATTCCACTAATTACCAAATCGTGGAGGAACAGTGTGCTAAACTGTCAGCCATATGACTTTCATACCGTGTGTAAAATTTACCAGCATGGAAAAAGAAATAAAAAGTGCCCTTGATTTTTCTCATAGTCAGCACTTCCCACATCATTCATAATATTTGGACCATGAAGAATTTTAATAAAGAGGCATTTTTGTGTGGAGGCTTTGATGACTATTTTTCTGTGTGTATCTCTTGCAAGTGACTGTAAATAGCACAGGAAATAAACATAATTCTTGATTGAGTTTGTTCTACCTTCATATTCATAAAAGGTTCTAGATTGACAGAATGATGGGAAAAGCTCCCTAATATGAAAAACAACCAGGACATAAAATAAAACATAAAAAAATGAACCTCTTCAGCTCCCACCCAGCCCACCTCTTCAGAATCACCTGGGGCAGAGCCTCCGCTCCTCCCCATGGATGTAGCTGGCAGCCTGGGCTCCTTGCAGGGCCCCAAGGCCAGGGCCCCCCTTCGCAGCCTGGGCTCCTCGCAGGCCCCCCATGGCCAGGTCCCTCCCCAACCTCGCCTCCTCTGGTCTGCTGTGGCTTCCATGACCCGGGCACAGCACCTGCCTTGCCTAGCCTTAGCTCAATTCCGCGGTTAGCTGACGCCGTTGCCCCATTTTGCTTCCATTGAAAATGTCTGTGTATTTCCAAACAAAAACAAAACAAAACATAAAGGGGAGGGAATAAATGCGAAGTTACAAAATCAAAGTTGTAGTCAGTGTAAAATGGACTTTTATATCTAGATGAAGTTTTATATAAGCTCCAGTAACCACACAGCAAAAAACTTAAACAGATTCACAAAAGAGGAGAAGGAATATGCAAGGAAGAAAGAATTCTATCCAGAGTCTCAGAGGGTGGTGGCCCTTCTGATACCTTGATATAGGACTGTGATGCAATAAATTTGTTCTCTTAAAAAAAATAAAAATAAATAAAAAATAAAAACTGTGTTATGTATTAATACATTTTGATTCCTGTGGTGTGGCCTGTATTTGCCCACCAGGTGCTGGGAGCTCTGGGCTGGCCAGCTGCTGTTTCTCTCCCATCCCTTCTGCTCCTTCCTCTGCGCTGCTGAACCTTGTCCCCCCCCCCAAAAAAAAAAAGAAGAAAAAAAAAAGACCCTTGTGAAGGTTTGCTGTGGCCTCTGTTTCCACTTAACCTTGTGACTCTGAAAAGGTTATTGGAAGGAGTGCCAATTACATTGGTGCTTTTGAAATGTGGCAGGTCCTGAGGTAGCCACAAACTGCCAAACTCGCATAAAGGTCACTGAGAAGTTCAAATAAAATTGCTTTTAGTTACTATACAACTCACCTGAATTGAAATGAGTAAGCAAAAGATAAAATGTTCCCATCTGCTCTTAACAGCCCTTTCTCCCCCTGTAAGAGTGAAATTAATTCTAATCAGAAGTCATTAGATCTCTTAGGAAAGGATGCTATTTTCTTCCAATAAACTCACAACAATGAAATAAACTTTTAAAGAAGCAGAATGAATGCAGGTTCTATAAGAAAAATGTCTACAACAAACTATCATCAGGAAAGGCCGTGTCATTCTAATAGATTCCATGTGACCCATATTTATTAATTATAAGGGTTAGTGCAGAGAAAATCAGACTGATTTTTGGAATACTCAAATAGCTTTTGTATCGCTCACAAATATCTTACATTGATTGCTAATGAATGAGATCTCAAAACTAGACATTGGTTGTTTTAGTATTGGACTTTGTAGCCTCTTTGCATGTAAATATTTTCTAAAGAATCACTTTTAGAATTATGTCTCATTTTTATCAGCCTTATTTTCATTAGAAAATAAATTATACATTTACTTTCATTTCTTCCAGCTACCCGGACCAGGTATAAAAATGGTGCCATGTTTAGAATAAGTAAGACTATTTCTTTGAAAACTATTTCTTTGAAAACATAACGTAGTATTTTTAGCTTCATCAAAGTTTTTTTCCCCCCAATATTAGTCAGAGTGCCAAAGAAATCTCTCATGCATGCTCTTGGGTAAGTCTTCCATTCTGAGACCTCCATTGCCTAGGAACCCACGTAAAGCGTCTCATCAGTTCTACCAGCACCACTCCCCACCGCCACTTCCACCATCACCTCTATCACCACTGCTTCCTACTGCTGCTGGCCTGGCTGATGCAGTAAAACACCACAAATGCCAGCACCACACCTCCCAGAAAGAACACTCATGCTGTTACCTACCGAAGATGGTGTGGTCTGGGCATTGGAGAACAATGCCGAAAAATCCTCTTGTAGTTTCAGATTTAGATTTTCTTTCTCCTTCCTTCTGTTACCCCCCTCCCCCGACTTTTATTTAAACAAGAAAAGTGTTGCTTGCCCAGCCAGCATGGCTCAGTGGTTGAGTGTCCACCCATGAACCAGGAGGTTCTATTCCCCATTAGGGCATATGCCTGGGTTGTGGACCTGACCCCGGTAGGGGGCATGTAGGAGGCAGCCATTCAATGATTCTCATCACTGATGTTTCTATCTCTCTCTGCCTCTCCCTTTTTCTCTCTGAAATCAATAAACGTATATTTAAAAAAAAGAAAAG
>NW_006294116.1:1274473-1275384 GCF_000327345.1 Myotis davidii
TGATAGCATAATAAAATACATGTTAGGCAAAACTTAAAGGTCAAATGATACACTGTTATGTCTATGTATATGAATTATATTAGTGTTCTTATTTTTCTCAAGCTGTATGAAGCATGATTTAGATGTGACTGGTTGGACTACTGGAAGAGAAAGGAGAGAGGACATCACTGAATCTAGTACATGCTTTGTTTTTTCACATTGTTCCTTTGAATATTCATGGGATTGTAAGGACAAATATTCACGGGTTTTTTAATAGAACTGTTATTGAAATGGCTTCATTGCTTCTCTACTATAAAATATGAAAATATTGGTGCTATTACTAGTATATCACTAGATAAAAATAGCAATGAAAGAAAAACTAGTAAAGTGGAATAAGTTTTTAAAAAGTAAATTTGTCATGGATAATACACTTTAAGTTTGATTTTATGCAAAAAAATGGAATGTGTTCAAACATTTGAAGCATCTATAATTTATACACTCATTAATATTTGAATGTTGTTATTTTTAAATAGCAATCATTGTTTCATTGTTAAATAAAAGTTGACCCTTTAACAAATGAAACTCAGTCTGATATTAATTCATAACTATAAGGGGGTCCATTCCAGAAGCTTAGAGCACTTTCTGAAACTAGCAGTGGAACCTAAATAAGCTTCCAGGTTTAAGTCAGGGCTACTGTGCCAATCTGAATGTCACAAACACAAGGTGTCTCATCTTAGCGAGCAGGTTCCATGTCCAGATGGTTAGTTTGAGCAGACAGTGAGATTATATGCCTCTCTTGTCACGCAGCCAAGAATTCCTGGGATAGTCCAATATTTTTGTTAAAAAAAAAAAGGAATAGCTGAATTTTCAGAGCTGCTGAAATTTCCTTGCTCTTCTTCGTTGAGAGGCTGGGTTTTTGTTGTTCTTGTGGT
>NW_006294116.1:1275558-1281440 GCF_000327345.1 Myotis davidii
TGTTTAAAAAAAAGAAAAAAGCAATAGCTGAATAAAGGCAGCCGTCAAAGCTGCTGAAATTTCCTTGCTCTTCTTTGTTGAGAGGCTGGGTTTTTGTTGTTCTTGTGGTTTTAGGTTTTTTACCTGTAAGGATTTAAAATGGTTGGCATGCGTTTATCTCCTTTGGGAGCCAGGGCGTTCCCTGCCCAGCTGTCTGCAGTTCCAGGAGCCATTACGCATGAGACTACAGAAGCCAAGTCCCAGTTTCCTCGATTCGTTCCTGGAAGCTTTTCCTCCCGTCCTCTTTCTTTCCTAGATGTCCGCCCGGCCCCGTGATTGGAGCCAGCACCCAGAAAATGAGTCAGCCAAAGGAAGATGGCGGTTTCCCACGTGCATTTATTAAATAGCAGTGACTAAGCCCGACTTAGACATGTAAGTGGCACAGTTTGAAAAACACATATTTCCCCTTTTCACATATGGAACATAGAAGTTTTAACATTAGAATATTTCTTGGTTGAAAGGTATTATCTCTGCTAAAACAAAGGGTGCAGCCATCAATCACTATGCTGGCTACTGGATATAAAAGATGACTAAGGAATTGTCCAAGTATTACTGTACAATGAGGTAATGCTTCAGCAGAAATACATAAAGAACTGAGAAATGGAAGAGAATGAATATGCCCAGGCAAGAGAAGGGAGTTGACACTTGAGGACTGGGTGTATTTGGCCGGTGGAGAGAGCAGCAGGGTGTTCCAGGAAAAAAAAGAATGCGAAGTACAATATGTGAATGTAAGGGGAAATAAGACAAGGATGGAAGGAGAAACCTGAACCCGGAGGGGTGTGCGTGATTCCACAAATAATTCGCTTTATAGCCTATGATTTTGAGAAACTGCTGATTGGTTTTACATAAGCAAACAGTGTGATCAGGTTTCCAGCAACATGGCAGGTATATTTGAGGGCTGGAAAGGCAGGTAGGACATTAATGCAAAGAGCTGGTTGTGATGGAGAAATGCCCAGGAGAGTGGGGAAGAACCACAAATGGCAAGTTTTAGGGAGGAATATCCATATGGTGAGGGTGGCCATTAACTTTTGAAGAACACCAGTGACCATAGTGTGAGGGGTTACCTGTCAAATTCCAGAAATTGAAGAAATACTGCACCTGGATAGGATAGGGGCAGAATAGGGATCTTGGACTTGCTCAAGGAAGAGAAGGGACACCTGACTTGAGCCTGCAGGAACAGAGTCCTAAGAAAGCATCAAATTCACAGTGTGAAGAGAACTCTTCAGAGTGCAGAGGAACCCACGTGTGAAGGATAGCTACTCTCCAATCGCTCAGTTGCATTGCTGTGCTAAGAATTCCTCTGATAATAGCAGCTGACATTGCTATTACTGTTATTATTTTTAATTCTTAAATGTGGATATGTTTATTAATTTGAGAGAGAGAGAGAGGGAGAGAGAGAGAGAGAGATTGGTTGGTTGCCAGAGAGAGATTAGTTGGTTGCCTCCCATATGTGCCCCGACTGGGGATCGAACCTCCAACTCTTCAGTATATGGGATGATGCTCCAACCCAACCGGCCAAGGTGCATTTGAATTCTTTCAGCTCATGACTCACCTTGCTATAGTCCACTTGGAACAATATGAGAAAATAAACATAATTCTTATCAAGGCCATCTTTGCCCCCAAAATTGAATATACAGAATGTTTCAGGGCTGGGGGTGGTGGGGGAAGTTTTCTAAACACAGCAGCAATGTTTTAAGACACTTTTCCAAGAGAATTTAATGAATGAATAACTTTAATTATTGTTTTATCTCAAAATTACACAAATAAATCATTGATGAGAATGCAAAATGCACATAAAGCCTAGGGCTTGGAATCGATTTAATGTGAGAGGTCAGTTCTCAAGCTCACACCAAGAACCCGCCAGTGACACATTTCAGATAATTGCCACCAAGATATTTACCAAGTAATGTTACTTTAGGTTTCAAGTTGGAAGTGAAAATATTTAAATATATTCATGGCTAATCAAATCAAGAGTGAAACTGGTAAATAATGGTGCCATTTTGTCTTATTCCAGTATCTCTAATGGGATTCAACAAACAATTCCCCACCATCTTTCCATTAACCAAATGTACTTATGGCGGCGTTTGTAGGGAGAGAGAAAAGATAGCTTTCGGATAAAGGTCAAGATGGTTGGTGCATTATAGTAAAAGCTTTTTTCCCTTTAATGCGGTGAGGTTGTTATAAAAGGGGAGTGGGGCTCGTCTCCCCAAGTTGCTGCTGGGGGTGGAGTTCTTGGAGTGCCACTGGAATAAGCATTTCTGGAGGCCACCCTGGGAAGATGAGATATGGTAGAAAGAAGCTTTATTTCCGTGAAATTCCACCGCTGGCTTCCAAAGTCCCATTTCTTCCCTCAGTCCAGTCATAGAAGTGTAGCTGGCTGAGCTGTGTCCCCCGCTGCTGTCCGTCAGTCCAGTGCACGTGGGGTCCACAGGGCCACCTGCCTACGGAGGAAACACAGTGAATGCAGGGAAGCCAAGACCACAGGAGCAACCACAGCAACGAGAGAGCGACCCCTAGGGGATTACGCATTCCCAACTTTTGACACGCTTACAGGGGCCGTGTCCTCTGGCCAACCATCTCTGTCTCCAGTGTGATTGACTGGCATCTTCCCAAGTCTCCCCAACTTCCCTGGGCATGCGTCCATGTTCCCTATGTGGTTCCCTGGGGAGCGTGGAATTGCAGCTTCCTGGCAAAGCTGCCCACATGACAGGCCTATAATGCCTGACTCCCCCTTTGCTCCTTTCCTGTTATTAATAACTAACTCATTACAATAGTGTCAAGGTTATCTCAGCCAACAACATCCCACTGTTTAAAGTTTTATTTAGTTTAAACTAAAAATATGTTTTTCTTATTATGCTACTTGATTTCCATTCCAGCAATGCTGTCACACTGTAACATAGGAACACTCCTGACAGTATTTGCACATAATGAGATGGAATGCTTCCTTTCATTCCCCAAACCATGCCTCCAGTTCAGGACCTCATCAATGCCTGTCTTACTTCAGACAATAACCTCCTGGCTGGTCCCTTTGCCTTTAATCTCTTGTGACTTGAATCCATCATTCTGCCTGATTAATCTTCTTTTGTTACCATTCTACTCTTGCCACTACCTTTCTCAAAAAGCCTCAAAAACTTTTACCTATTTCAAAAGGTATTGTAAATTTCTAGGCCAATTATTTGCAGCATTTTTTGGTTCCTGTACCAAGAAAAAAATCTGTTAATCTGCTGAACGTTATGCATCCTCTCCTCATAAAACTGCAATTAGGTTTACTTTTACACCACAGTTCTATAAAATGTCCAGCTAATTCACCCTGAAACACCTAGGAATAAACACTTCTCTCATTCTTTCAACAACTATTAGCGGGCTTTTACTATAAAGTCAGTTACTGTTTTAGGTGCTGAGGATAACGTAATAAAGAATATAGACAAAAATTCCTATGCTTATCTGGCTTATATTCGAGTGTGGGGAGCTAGACCATAAAGAAGAGAAATAAATAAAATATATTGTATGTGAGACAGTGATTGGTGCCAAGGAGAAAACGGAAATAGGAGAAGTTGGATATGAAACTAACTTGACCAACCAGGGAAGCCTGTGCTGAGAAACAGGTTTTGAACGAATGCCTGAAGGGAGTGACTGAACTAGCCCATTTGGGAATAGTACCCAGGCATTGGCGTTAGTAAGGGCAAAGGCCCTGAGGTGAGCGTGTTTGGCAAGTTAGAAGAATAAAAGGCCAGCAGAGCAGCAGTGGAGAGAATTAGGAGGTGCTATTCAGGAGAAGTCAGAGAGTAACATACAACTTGATATGCAGGACCTTAGGAGTCATAGTAAACACTGCAGTGTTTATTCTGAGTGAGTGAGATGTCAGCCCACCAGGAATATTCAGATTTCTCCACTGTCTGTTTTTAAACAATGTTCTGTCTTAACTGTGACTATTCTTAAAACCATATAACAAATTTTATTTAATCCTTATAATGTAAATTTTAACTGTTTGCATATGTATACATATATACATACTAGAGGCCTGGTGCATGAAATTCGTGCACTGGGGAGTGGGGGTCTTTCAGCCTGCCTGTACCCTCTCACAATCCGGGATCCCTTGTGGGATATCTGACTGGCCCTGGGATAGGGCCTAAACCGGCAGTCGGACATCCCTCTTGTAATCCAGGACCACTAGCTCCTAACCGCTGGCCTGCCTGCCTGATCACCCCTAACCACTCTGCCTGCCTAACTCATCACCCCTAACCTCTTGCCTGCCTGCCTGATCATCCCTAACTGCTTGCCTGCATGCCTGATAGCCCCTGACCACCTCTGCCTTGGCCCCAGCCACTGTGGCTACATCTGGAAAGACGTCCGGAAGGTCGTTCGGCTGTCCAGCCTAATTAGCATATTACGCTTTTATTATTATAGATAGATTTAATTGAATATGTATATATATATACAAAAATATTTTCCTGATATTCATAATTAGTAAATCAATCATGAAAACTGAAATTTCAAAATTAGCACAGTATTAAAGTGATATTTGATATTTGTGAATGATACATTTCACACAAGTTTAAGAAAATATTTGTCACACTGTTGCCAAGGCAGAAAGATATCACATCATATAATGTATGTTATAGTAACTACTGAAGAACAGTTGTTTTTTATTCAAAACATTTCTTTTTAACAAGTTATCCAACTACATAGTATGCTAAAGCCATTAAATAAAGATTGCATATTTTTTTCAGTTATTTATTGATTATCTTCTATGTTCTAGGAATCTTGCTAGAGACTGGAAATACAATGATGTGTCAATTAGACATATTATTTGGTGCATAATAAACAACTCAAAAACTTTAGTGGCCTAAGACAAAACTTTATTCTTCCTCATGATTTTGAGGATCCATAGTGCAATTATTTCGGTCTGAATCAGCTTCGGTGATCTCTGGGACCAGGGCGTGTCTCAGCGGGAGCTGTTTGGACTGGGAGTGTGCTTGGCCTTCAGGGCTGCCTCTGAGATGGCTCATCTCAGCTCCGTGTGGTCACTCTTCTTCCAAGAGGCCAGCCTGGACTTCTTTACGGGGGCAGTCACAGGGATCCCAGCAGCAGCAAAGAGGGAAAATCACACAGTGCAAGTGCTTTTCAAGCCTCTGCTAAAGGCACATGTGCTATTGGATTGATCAAAGTAAGTCATATGGCCAAGCCCAGTGTCAGTATAGGTCTTTATAAGGGAGAGCATATGAGAAGGCGGGGACAAGTTCAGGGACATGACTGCAATAGTCTACCATAAACAGCGTGCACTGTTGAAGTTGGCAATTATAGTAGATTCTCTTCCTTACAGTAATAGCAACAAGACATTTAATATTGCAACACCTATTAGTGGCATTTTGAAGAAAAGCCAAAATGCAAATCAAACCTAATAAAAATCTTTTTTGTTTTAAAGAAAGTTATTCTTTAGAGAAACATGCTACTAAGAATAGCTTCTATTTGTTAACCATAAGGTGTTTGGAATACATTTTCTAATTTAGTATTCAGAAAATATCTGCCAGGTAGCAATTATTACACCTTTTGTATAGAGAACTAGAGGGCCGGTGCACAAAAATTTGTGCACTCGGGAAGGTCCCTCAGCCCAGCCTGTGCCCTCTCAGTCTAGGACCCCTCGGGGAATGACCACCTGCTGGCTTAGGCCCACTCCCCGGGGGATTGGGCCTAAGCTGGCAGTCAGACATCCCTCTGGCAGCTCAGGAGCTCTCGGGGGATGTCCACTTGCCAGCGGGGAGCAGGCCTAGCTGCAGTCAGACATCCTTAGTGCTGCTGAGGAGGCAGGAGAGGCTCCAACCAACACCGCTGTACTGGCAGCC
>NW_006294116.1:1281571-1304126 GCF_000327345.1 Myotis davidii
GGGGGAAGCCAGTATCTGGGATTTATTTATCTTCTATAATTGAAAGTTTGTTGCCTTGAGCTGATGCCTGAGCCAGCCAGGGCAGGTGGTAAGCTTGGCTTCCTCCATCGCCAGGGCAACCAAGCCTCCTGCTTGCTCCAGCTCTGTGGCTGCTGGCCGCCATCTTGGTTTGGTTAATTTGCATATAGTCGCTCTGATTGGCTGGTGGGCATGGCTTGGGCATAGCAAAGGTACGGTCAATTAGCATCTTTGTCTTTTATTTGTGTAGACTAGAGGTTCAGTGCATGAAATTCTGCATGGGGAGGAGGCCCCCTCAGCCTGGCCTGTACCCTCTCACAATCTGGGACTGCTGGCTCCTAACTGCGCACCTGCCTGCTTTTCTCATCTCCCCTAACCACTTGCCTGCCTGATTTCCCCTAACCACTCACCTGCCTGCCTAACTGCCCCTAACCACCTCTGCCTTGGCCCCTGCCACTGGGCCTTCATCCAGAAGGGCTTTCGGAATGATTTCCAGAAGGTCATTCAGCTATCCGATCTAATTAGCATATTACACTTTTATTATCTATACTAATAAAAGTGTAATATGCTAATTAGAGCAGACATCTTCTGGATGACCATCCAGACTTCCTTCCTGACAGAGCCTGGCCCGGGCACCTGTTGCTGCAGGGCCCAGGAGAAGCTGCCTGGTGAAGAGGTCACCCTGCCTGCAGTCCAGGGACAAAGAAGCCAAGCCGCCATGGTTTCAGAGCAAAGAAGCCAAGCTGCCCGCAGTCCCAGGCTCCAGCTTAGCAAAATCTTGCAGGAGGAGAATTCTGTCTGGGTTTCCCCAAATTCCCTCAGCCCCTACTCACCCCTCTGTAAAGGCACAGAACAAGTGAGACCCCCTAAACAAAAATCAGAGGTCTCCAGCAACTGATCCGGTGGGCCTCTCTCATCACAGTCATTTGGATTGGATGGCATTTGAATATTTGTCTAGGCACCATGACAGAGAAACACAAGCTCAAGTCATGATCTCTGCCCTTAAATAATTCACAATCTTATTAGAGCGAGTGGCTGATAAAAGCGCAGTAATGACATCAGAATGTAAGGCAACAGCACAGAAGTTATTTTCCAACAATTAGTACAAAGAGTATGTGCTATAAATTAAATTAAAAAAATATGTGTGGAAGTATCTGCTTCATGAGTATGGCATCCCTTCCTATTTTAAAGAAAGCTGAGTTCCATGTGAACTGTGTACTATGCTGATATTTGAGGCACAGAACACGAGAGGCCCTAGTGTACTATGCTTTGATATTTGAGACATTCTTTATTGTTCAATGTGATTTATTTCTGCATGCCTCAGTTTTGTAATAGTTAAATTACTAGAATAGTACATCTTGCTATGAAATATTACTAGAAGATCAAATGATCAGGTGACATTTATTGTTATTTCCTATAAAGGAACACAATCTCTGGTATGCTAAAGTGATAGGTATTATAGAAATATTCAGATAGAGAGATCTACAGGCTTGATTACAAGTGAGGTTTACTATCACAACTCAAATTTATTGCTTCAAGAAAAAAGCAGGGAGCCAACTAGAAACTGAACCAAAATAGAGCCGTTGAAGGGCAAATGTAATTGGATAAACTTCGCTATTACAAGAGCAATAAGAAAGAATTCAGAGGCAAGAATGAGAAGCAGATTGCATCCACTCTAAGTTGCGGCTAAAGAAAAAGAATGGTATACTATGAAAATACTTAATACAGATTGTAAAGAGATTTGTTCAAAGAGGATTTCCTAGAGTAGGTGGTATTTCAGTTACTTTTTATAAACGTGAAGAGGTTAGCTAGATAAGAAAAAGGTCCCAGATTGGACAGGGTGCTGGCCAGGCTGAGGGGAACCCCCCCTCCATTTACAAATTTTGTGCACCAGGCCTCTAGTTATAGATAATTTGAGGATAACAAAGGTTAAGTTACTCATTTAAGTCACTCAATCTATGGTATTCTTTTATGGCCACCCAACAAACTAATATTAACACACTTAAAAATTGTCCAAGTTTAATCAGTCCCCACTGGTGATTTACAGTGACCTCTGATATTCATTTGCCATGCTCCAATCATCTCCCTCTCATAGGTCTCAGGTAAAAGAGACCTTTTAAAGAACCCAGCACTCTACCAGTGAGTGATATAAGATCAGCAAAGTGGAATGGTTTTCCTAAGATTCTTCAGCCAGTCAGATTTCTATTGATCTGGGGAACTTTCAAAACCATGGTCATATAGGGACATTCTTTGGCAGAGTGAGTCCACAGGTCCTTACTGCTTTATAAATACATTCTTTACAAGTAATTTATGAATTATGAAGATGAATTAAAATGCACCTGTAATCATTTTATATTTTTGCTATCCTCAGTGTGAGGAAACTCAAAAGTGGGATTCCACTCTCTATAAATACTAAAGGCCCGATGTACAAAAATTCGTGCAAGAGTAGGCCTTTCTTCCCCCGGCTGCTGGCAGTGGCTTCCCTCTGGTCCTGACTTTGTCAGGAAGGGTGTCCTGAATGACGTCGTGAAGATATCCGGTCTCATTAGCATATTACCCTTTTATTATTATAGATAGCAATAGTCTCCCAATTGCATTCTGTAGCAATACTTTTTCTTTTAAATCTGGTGTTTTAAATTTCTCTTATAGTTGGAAATATTTTTGTAGCCAGCATTTAAATGTGTTCAAATAATAAACCCAATTGTGTTTTTTTGTGCTTTTTAAATTTTTATCTGAAAAATAATAGATTGTATGAACCATTTTCAGCCCTAAAAATGAGGTTTTCTTGAGTTACACTTTGTACACAGATTGAATAAACCAAAGATTTTATTGACATTAAATGTGAGTAGAAATAATTCTTTGTTTTAGAAACACAAGATTAAGAAATCTTTTTTCTATTTAATATACAACTCCTGATTAAGCAAGAAAATAAAACATATAGTGCTCAATTTATTAGATTTACCTATATCACTAATTGTTAGCATATTAATAATAGCTTCTATTTAAAAAGAAATACCTATATCTGATTATAGATTTCACAAGCATGTTGTTTATCATTATTAGCCTTTAGAATAATCCCTGGTTAGTGTGTAAACTGACAATGTCCAGATCACTCTTCAGTTTTATTAACAATGAAAAATTAATTTTTTCCATTCAACTCTTACTTACTGAAAATGCAGTTTCCACTGTTTAAAATATACATAAATGTATTTTATTATCACTGTTATCTTTCTAAGGGTATCTTTGAAAGTTAAAGTATTTCTAATCTGTCTTATGTTTAATAGTGACATTACTTAAAATAACACATATGGAAGATTAATTTTATTAGCCAATGTACATGTGTTACTACTATATTTGTTGCAGATTACTGTCTCTTTAGCAAAAAAAAAAAATAATTGTATTCATTTAATTCAAATATGATGAGTTCCTAGGTTGCATATTGATATTGAGGGAAGAATATTTTATACTGGTTTATTTTGGGATGCATTTAATCTTTTTTAAAAATTTATCTGAAAGTATTATAAATGTCCCCCTTTTTCCCTCATTGACCCTTCCACCTCCTCCACCCAGGCCTTTACCACACTAGTGGTATGCATGGGTTATGCATATGTGCATATAAATTCTTCGGTTAATCTCTTCCTGCCCTCCTGCCTCCTTCCCTCTGGAGACATTTTGTGGCAAGTGCCTTTGCTACCAAGAGGACATGATAAATGTAGAGTTTACCAACTAGAAAAGAATGAAGTATGTGTGCTAGGGAAGGGGAGCGTTTTTAACCATCTAAGTGATAAGGAAGAAAATGAATGGGTAGACTCAAACTTAGCAGCCAGAGGTTGAAGGTGACCACATTTATGTTTTGTAGGCCTTCTCAACATCTTTTCTCTCTTCTTTTACTATGGGCAACCAAAATTCAGTTTAGGGAATTGGAACAGCTGTATTGTTGTATGAGCTTTATGGTCTTTCCGAGGCTTCACGTCAAGCCAAACCATGACATCGTAACACAAATAGACGAATCAGACTCTCTTTGTTGAATTTCTCCAGCCATTACGTGTTGAGAGGAGAACCTCAAGAACAGATAGGAAAAAATAATCTGTAATCTAGGTGCAGTGAGCAGTAGAAGTAGTACCATGGACTGAATTTCTGTGTGCTCCCCCAAAGTCATATATTAAAAACTAACCCCAGTGTGATGACATTAGGAAGTGGGACATTTGGGAGGTGATTAGGTCCTAAGGGTGGAGCCTTCATGAATGGGATTAGTGCTCTTATAAAAGGGACCCCAGAGAGATCCCTTGCCCCTGCTGCTATGTGAGGACACAGCAAGAAGATGGCCACATCTGAACCAGAAAGGGAGTTCTCACTAGACATTGCATCTGCTGGCATCCTGATCTTGGACTCCCAGGTCTCCAAATCTGTGAGAAATAAATGTTTGTTGTTAAGCCACCTGATCTAATGTATTTTTTGTTTGTTTGTTTTGGTAGTCTGAACAGACTAAAGCAGGTGGATTAATTGCAATTTTATAATTCATTAAATACCTAGTTAGAATTTTATGAGTAAGAGGGTAGTGCAATAGGAACTTAATTTTGTCTCTTCTCAAGGGTATGAAAAAAGAAAAACTTCTTAATTGTCAGGGAATAGAGCTTCAAATTAAGAGCTATGTTTGGGAGCACCTCTGGTACTGTGCCACCAGTGTTAGTTATATAGTCCTGAGCCCATCTGTCACTCTTGCTCTCTGTACATGTGAGTGAATAAATGCTCAGCTTTTAGGGGTCAGCGTGGTGGACATATCGAGAAAGATAGAGCTAGACTAAGAGAGAATGTGATAAAGTGGCTGTTTGAAAACTGTCAATGAAACATGGAAGGGAACAATGCAGGAATAAATCAGAAGTTTTCAGAAACCATTGGTGCTATTAATCAAAATCTATAGAACTTTGGTTCCAGAGTTCATCAATACCTTGGGTATTTTTATAGCAAGAAGAAGTATGACTTGTTGCAAAGTCATGATTTTTTCCCACTACATATGGCTTTTGGGTCAAATTATTTTAATTAAAAATTAAAAAATCACCTATGATTATAGAAGCTTACCTTACTTGAATATTACATAGTACTTTATTTTCAGTCACATTGTTTTGCAGAGCAAACTAGACAAGACCTTGTAATATTGGAGATTAGCAAGTTTTTCACTGGCTGTAAGAATTGTTTAGTCTTTTCTGAAAATAGAGTCCTATAGGGCAAGACTCTTAGAGAAATGGCTGTCCCAACAGGAAGTCCAACTCTATTCTAGAAAATTCAACTCTGTATAGATTACTAAGTAGAAGACTTACAACAGTGCTTGTGTTTTTCAATCCTACATAGTACCCATTACTTCCTCCTACCTCAGTGATTTTTTTTGGCTTTACCACAATTTGTGGTTGGTTGCAAATGGTACGGATAGCCTGTAAGTGTGACCTGATCATTCTTGGATATGCATCCTTTGCTGCTAAAGGTTTTACATATTATTTCAATTTAGGCTTTCAGCCTTCCCAACATCTTCAAAAAGAATGTGAATATCAATAGTTACATCTGTAGTTTTCTTTTTTATGCTTTTACATCTAATAGTAAGTTGCCACTCCTTGGGTTCCTAGTCCCTCTATATGTAACAAATATCTACTCTTTGCTATATTCATCAGATCTTCAACTCCTTCTGAATGGTCCTTTTTGTTATCACACTGTGACATGCTCTGTGCTGTATTTCCTCATCTCAAGACACTTGTACATCTTGCAGCACTACCCTTCTATTTCGCAAATGGTTCTTTATGATTTCTCATTTATCAAAATGGTATGCTCCATTGGTCTGAATATTTTATTTAATATATGTGTACTTTCCACATATATTAAAATCATTGCATGTCTCTTCAAAATTAATTTTTGGCTTATATTTCTTTAAGGAAATAGAAACATGAAAGCTGAATAGGTTGGTGCTAGGCCAGTAAGAAATAAGCCTGCTGATAAACATCAGTGCTACTGTCTGCTACACTCTGACTCACTGCCTACCAATGTGGCTATAAAAACACTCAACATGTTTTTGTAAGATAGACTCCATTACTCTCTTTAAAAAAATCACCTAATGTTCTAAAATAACTATTGCTGTAACTAACAAGGACAAACACCCACCATCCTTAAGAAAATGTGCAAGTGAAGTGAAAATGAAAAAAAATGAATTGAAAATGGATTGTCAAATAATGTCCATTGATGATCCATACTGCTCGATGCTAACACCAAGTGGTTGTAGGCTTCCCCCTAAAAAGCGAGCAGAGAGAATGCTTTGGAGTTAAGTTCTCGATTCTATTCTATTGTCCTAGCCGCAGCAACGAAGAAGCTCTTGTTATCTCGTTAAGGCCAATGTGAATAACTGAGATTGGAGTTCCACTTCTTTGCCATTTGCTAACTTTTAACTTTGATGCTATCACTTAACTTTTTCATTCCCTGTTTATTCCTATTTAAAAGGAAAGATTTGGAGCATCTGCTATTCTAGTTCTAAAATTCTGTGATGACATCACCACATTTCTCCCTTTCTATTTCTCCGCCCTTACCCCTAATTCTTTTAATATCTCCATTTCCTTTCTAACCGATTGATTAGCTTTGTGACTCTCCTTCAAATTTATAAGTTTTTATGATTTTAAAATAAAAATAATGTATCACTGTGTGTACCTTTATGTGTAGAGGCAACCCATTTTCAGTCGGTGTGCCAGCGATTGCAGCATAGTTCATAAGTTAATAATAGGAGATGGTCACCTAATTGACCTGCTTATTTTACACAGAAAATTTGGGCCAGATTGATTAACTGTTCAAAAGTTTTCACTAATTGATAGAAGCATAAGGAATAGGTTCCCTGGCCCATTATATACATTATTTTCTATACATTTTCTCTCCTTTAAAAAATTTCTTTCAATCTTTTAATGTTGTTAGGTGTGGGGTTTTTGTTTGTTTGTTTTAAATGTGTACTCTACTCTCAGTCTAATTGTCATCTCATTATGAGCTATGATCCTAAGCCATTTCCTACCAGATTTATGGGATATTTTTATTTGTTTTTCCTCCCCAATGTTCAGCTCCACAATTGTCTTTACTGAACTACAGTTTGTATCTGATTATTTCATTATTCAATATGATTTTTTCCAACCTTTTTGACCTTACTTTATCATTCTGGGACTCAGTTTCCTCGTTTGCAAAATAAGTGATTTCAGGTAGATTAACTCCTGAGGCACTTTTTACCTCAAAAAAAATCATTTTCTAAGTTATCACTAAATCAGTCTTTGGCTCTTTAATGCCACTTTCAGATTTCAAGAATAGGTTGTATTTTATCACCTGGACACTTGAGGAGAAGGTACAGCAGCACCAGGCCCCGAATCCATTCTCCCAGGGCACCAGTGGCACATTCTCCTGAGTTGACACTAATGCATTGATCACATCCTTTTCACCCATTTATTTTCTCTGCAAGGGTTTTCAGTTGGGGGAATATTTGTTGATGATTTTCTAAATTCCCAGGGTATATTTATTTTGTTTTTGGATTTTTATTTTTAAAAATCTTGCGTCATCTAATTGAATCTCTTTAAACTCATTTTATATATTATTTTCCAAGACTTTAAGAAGATGGAAATGTGAGATCAGTTTAATTCACATTAATATCCTATTAATTTTAGGAATACCAAATTTATCAAGTGTTTAAGGCTGAAAGACAATGGACTATAATTATTGTCAGAGATTTACAAAGCCTCATTTAACTTTATTTTGTCTCCTAGAACCTTAATGGAATTAGCCAAATGAGATGTTTAAGCTTCATTATTTTTTTGAACAAATTACTATAAAATTTTGAAGAGTAAAATATAACATATTTTCCAATAATTTTGTTTAGCCTTGCTATGACCTGCAGCACCAAACTTGTCTGCAGTCCTTTCAAGGCATTTATTTAATTAAATCAAGTCTGTTTGGCTTCTTCTGTAAAATGCCTTTGAATATTAGGCGCTGTTCTGCTTTCAGAATTTGGTTTCTATTGTCTCTAGAAGAGACTCTGGTCTTAACTTTGCCAGCAGAGGGCACATCCACATTTCCTCCTTTGTGTCTTCTAATTTACAAAAAGGAAATAAAAAGCCACATTTGAGGTTTTATAATATGCCACCTTATTTGCACTATATCTAATTTTAAAAAAGAAAACAATGCTTTAATATTTTCTCTTAAAAGTCTAATGCCTGAATGAAACCTGAAAGAGACTTTGATACTGTTGCCACTGAACCAGAACATTGGAGTAATATATCTATCTATTTTTGCTCTGCAAAATTTGTTTGAGAATTTTACCAATCATTTTGTCCTTGTTATATTTTGGTCTGGTCTTTCTGCTTTTGCTATTCAGTTCTGGATATCAAATTAGCAAAAAAAAATTTTTTTAAAAACTGGTCAAATAGTTACTTATTTACATGTTTATGTATTTGTAGAATTAGCAAAAATTCAAACAACTAATAGTTTATATTTTAGCCTAAAGTGAATATAAGTACACATGCAGAATATTTAATTTAATTAGAGAGTTATTTAAATGTTTCTGAGAGAAGAACATTTTTAAAGAAAATAATTTGGAGTGAAGCCATAATAATTAGTTTATTGAGCATTTTGGTTAATGGCTTAATAACAGACAGAAACATTTTAATTTTCTTCATACTTCAGATGAACTGATAGAATGGTAGCATTTTTTATACTCTCAGCTAAATGAACAGAGAGGAGCATACCCATCATTTTAACATTATGGATATGCATCATGTAATTAATTATACAGCTGAGATATGCTGTGCCTGTGCACATACAAAGTTTATGATTTTAAAATGGAATAGTAATGTTGAAAAGCAGAGTTCACAGGCTCACGCGCTGATACCTATCTCTATTTTCTATAAGGCATTGTACAGTCTTGTACAAAAACCAATCCAAAGAGCTCACAACTGTAAGCACAAATGCTAATACAGCTTTTAAAACATCCTAATGCATTAGGTCAAGATGATTAATAATCTTTATAGGTTATTTCACATTTTAGCACATGTGGCACAAAAGCCACCATGAATTGGGACTCTTTGGACTTAAAAAATGTTATTAGAATGTTAAGTTCAGAAAAACAGTTATAATAATAAAGAGTTCGGTTTGAGGCTTAGTAAAAATACACTAGCAAAAGAAAATTAAAAGTGATTATAGGTTCAAGACAAAAGAAGCAAAAGCACTCTGAGAATATGAGACTATTTCCATTAATAAGTAGTTTTTTTTCCAAATAAAATCTTTTCTGATAAAGCCCAATCCCAATGGCAACCCCAAATGCAAGGCCACTTGGATTACTATTAATGACAACAAACATTTTGTCAGGTCTAAAAATGCTAAGCAATTAAAAATTTTGACAGTTCTAAAATTGACATATTTATGTGTAATGTTAGTTAAAATCTATGTATATCTTTATAAGTAATAATTATTAATTATTGACATTTTTAAGAACCAAATGCTCTGCAGCCCACAATATTTTAGTGATTCTCTCTCTCTCTCTCTCTCTCTCTCTCTCTCTCTCTCTCTCTCTCTCCTCTCTCTCTTTATGTATCTCTCTTTTTAAAATAAAGCAGATATTCTATGCAGTCTTAAAACATTGAATCTGTATGATCTCTAGGAACTGGAATGGTGAGTTGAGAACAAAGAGGAGAGAGGATATGTAAGAACACAGAATAACCAGGAAGGTTGAGTACCTCACAAAGGAGCAGGTTGTACACACTGCAAGTACATATGTCATGCACTGTTTCCTACTTCGCTGACAAACATCAGGCTCAAACACAGTGCTTCTCTGGTACCACAGCTAGCTTTTTCTCTCTTTGTCCTCCTCTTTTTCTTCTTTTTCTTTCTTCATTTGCTAACTAGGATTATGGTATCATAGTTTGCTGAACTTACAGCTAATACCTTCAGTATATTTTACACAATGCTAAAACCTTGCCAGTATCATTGGAAATTAGTAAGATAATTCTATGGCATGTTTTGAGCAACAAGTCCTAAAGGAGGAGGTATAGGATTAGGACTCAGGGCTTCTAACGTTTTAAAATTTACATTACAAAACTGCCCAAAACAATCACCCTTTGTAATATCTCCGTTTACTTCATTTCCTAAAACAAAGGAACAAAACAATAGCAAAGTCAGGTTCATATTTCCATGGCCTAGTTTAAATTGGTAGTGTAGTACAATTTTTAAAAAATTTATACTACTCTGGCTTATATTAGTACAGACATTTTTAAATGTGCAACAGTTGACTTCCCCTTTGGTAATAAGGAAGTAGAAAGAAACTTGTGGTTCCTTAAGGTATGTACTTACTGGGGTTTTCCACCGTCTGATTCATCCTGAAATAAAGAAATAGAAAATAAACATTGATTATTGCACCAACTAAGAGAATGCCTTTATTATTCTTTACCATTACATGTATTTTTTAAATTATTATTGTCCATGTATTCTATTTGACTTCTCAGGTTATATGAACCAGAAACTTGAAGTGAATATATCAAATTAATTAGTATCTTCAGCTGAAAGAGCTGAAATAAAGAACACTTTCTTTAGTTACCTAGGTAGCTTTTCTATTATTCATCTTATTTTGAGGTTTTGCTCATCTTTGAAGAGAGTGGATAATGAGGACATATATTTATTTCTGACCTATTACTAATCTGCCTTGGTGCAGACTAAATCTGTTATACTGAAATGGTTCTTTGGTAGCACCTATGGTAATAATTTTGTGTTGATGATTAAACAGTCCAATATATATGTTATGATTACAATGTGATAAAAATCTTTACAAGAGATAAAATGAATAAATGAGATCAGCTTTCTACTTTCCTCCTAAACAATTATCAAATGAGAAAAATGTTGGCTGGAGTGGGTTTGTGGTAATAAATAAATAAATGAATAAGTAAATACTGAATTCCTTCCCCTGCCAGCATGGCTCAGTGGTTGAGCATTGACCCATGACCTAGGAGGTCACAGTTTGATTCCCAGTCAGGGCACACACCCGGGGTTGCGGGCTCAATCCCCAGTGTGGGGCATGCAGGAGGCAGCTGATCAATGATTCTCTCTCATCATGGATGTTTCTATCTCCCTCTCCCTCTCCCTTCCTCCCTGAAATCAATAAAAATATATTAATTAAATAAATAAATACTGAATTTCAGCCTGTAATGTCCTCCAGGGTACAGAGCATGCACATGAAAGAGCAAAGAGGAAGTGCAGCATTAGTTGGCAAGAAATTTTAAAAAAAACAAATTTGTGAGAGTTAAAGTAATGAAGCTGACTGAAGGCAGAGAGAGGCAGAGTGGAGGTCCCCGGGTCCCGGTGACTTTCGGATGGCCACCAGAAGGTTGCAGGTTCATAGACGTCAGATATTTAAAAGATGGGGAGTCGGTCTTGGGTTGACAGAGGCTGTTGGTAGTAGTGGTGATGGGAGAATATCATTAAGTGGTTGCTAGCAAGTTGGAAACAAAAGGAAGATCATATCTATGGCAGCTAAAATGTGCTAATACCACATTAGATGCTTAATAAATATAACCCCCTCTGCATGTGGTAAGTGCTGATACCTCAGAGAAGTAGTTAATTATCTCTTTCCAATTTACCAGCCCCCACTCGAAACCCAACTTTAGCCATAAATTTAACGCCATATCTGAGGTAGATGTGGGTTTTTCTCCCCTTTATGAAACAGAATCAATCTATTTCTCCCCCAGAGAATGACATGTAATCACCCCTGCGTTATTAGGTTTGTGATTGGGACTATGATTATCATTCTCATTTGCCTTGCAGGCTTTGTGCTTTCAAAACCTTTGTAGCAAATCTCATACCCCCATAGGAAGGTCCACTTCCACTGATCACCGCCAGTTCTCCGGCAGCCTTCTCAAGCGAATGCTGAGAAAACTTTAATACTTCTTATCAATGCATGGTCTTAAATTGCTTGCATTATTTACAGAGTAGATGTAGGCTACACACAAACACATTTCAATTTTTAATTATATATCCCAGCCAATCTTATAAATGTGATATCTAAAAATAACACTGGTCAAGATTATTGGTTACTTTTATATCCTCCTGATTTGCTTAAAATTTATAAAATGATGGAAATTACTTAAAGAGAATAAATAATATCTAATTTCAACAAACAGTGGTGAGAGAGGCTATCACTGCCTTTTTTCTAATCTTAGTGGGAAAAGTTTGAGTTTCTCACAATTAACAATAATGCAAGCTGCAGTTTTTTTGTAGATATTCTTTATCAAGTTGAGAAAGTTCCTCCTATCCCAGTTTATCAATTTCATTACTTCTTAATCAAAGAAAAACATGGATAGCCTTATGGATATACAATTATTAAAATAAGTATTACAAATAAAGAAAAGTATTATCTCTTTCGTATAATACACATCAGGTTATTTCTTTTATATCCCAGTCAATCTTATAAATGTGATATCTAAAAATAACACTGGTCAAGATTATTGGTTACTTTTATATCCTCCTGATTTGCTTAAAATTTATAAAATGATGGAAATTACTTAAAGAGAATAAATAATATCTAATTTCAACAAACAGTGGTGAGAGAGGCTATCACTGCCTTTTTTCTAATCTTAGTGGGAAAAGTTTGAGTTTCTCACAATTAACAAAAATGCAAGCTGCAGTTTTTTTGTAGATGTTCTTTATCAAGTTGAGAAAGCTCCCTTCTAGTTTTAGTTTATCATCAATGGGTATTGAATTTTATTAAGTGCTTTCTGCATCTGTTGATATGATCATGTGATTACTCTTCTTTAGCCTGTTGATGTGATGCATTACATTTATTGATTTTCAAATGTCGAACCAGTTTGGCACACCTATGATAAATCTCACACTTGGTCTAGGTCTATAAAATGTTTCCTTTATTGTTGAAGTTAATTAGCTAATATTTTGTTGAGGGTTTTTGCATTTATGTTCATGAATGATATCGGCCTGTGTTTTGTTTCTTTTTTACTATAGCAATATCTTTGTCTTTTTGAGTTAGAAAATATTCCCTTATCTTTATCTTTAGTAAAGATGATAGAGAACTAGTATAATTTCTTCCTTAAATAGTATAATTCACTAGTGAACCCATCTGGGACTGGTGCTTTCTGTCTTAGAAGGTTATTCATTATTGATTCAATTTCTTTAACAGATATAGAATTATTCAGACTATCTGTTTCTTCTTGTCAGAGTTTTAACAGATTGTGTCTTTCAAGAAATTGCTCCATTTCAGAATAGCTACCATCAAAAAATCAACAAACAACAAGTGCTGGAGAAGATGCAGAGAAAAAGGAAGCCTCTTGCACTGCTGGTGAGGATGCAGATTTGTGCAGCCACTGTGGAGAACAGTATGGCTTTTCCTCAAAAAAAAAAAAAAATTAAAAATTGAACTTCCATTTGACACAGCAATCCCACTTCTAGGAATATATCCCAAGAAATTAGAAACACCAGTCAGAAAGGATATACGCACCCCTATGCCGGGAGCCGGTCCATCCTTGCTGTTTCAAGGGACCTGGCCTATATCTTACCATTTGAAACAGCATGGATGGAACTAGAGAGCATTATGCTAAGGGAAATAAGCCAGTCAGAGAAAGATAAATATCACATTATCTCACTCATTTGTGGAATATAATGAACAACATAAACTGATGAACAAAAACAGAACCAGAGTCATAAACACATCGAACAGACTGTCCAACCTCTGAGGGAAGGCAGGAGTGGATGGGGATAAGGGGGAGATATCAACCAAAGGACTTGTGTGCATGCATATGAGCATAACCAATGGGCACAGATAAGGGGTGCTAGTGAGGGCATGTGCTGTGGGGTGGGGAGGGGTGTGGTTGGGGAGAGGTCAATGGGGGAAAAAGAGACTTAGGTAATACTTTAAACAATAAAGAATTTAGATAACAAAAAAAGAAATTGGTCCATTTCACCTAGGTTATCAAATTTTGGGGCATAGAGTTATTTATACTATTCCTTTATTATCCTTTCAATGCCCAGGGGAGTTGTAGTAATGTCCTGTCTTTCAGTTCTGATATTAGTAATGTGTGTCCTCTTTCTTTTTTGCTTAGCACAGCTTGAGGCTTATTGGTATTTTTATAGAACCAGCTTTTAGTTTTGTTGATTTTCTCTATTGATTTTCTGTTTTCAATTTCATTAATTTCATTAATTGTTCTCATTTATATTCTTTTGCTTATGTTGGATTTAATTTGCTCCTCCTTTTCTAGTTTCTTAAGATGGAAATTTAGATTATCGATTTTAGACATTTCTTTTTTCTAATATGTGTATTTAATGCTGTAAATTTCCTTCTAAACACTGCTTTGCTGCACCCCACCCATTTTGATAACTTGTGTTTTCATTTTCATTTAGCTCAAACTAATTTTAACTTCTCTTAAAAGTTCTTCTTTGACCCATTTGTTATTTAGAAATGTGATGTTTAGACTCTAAGTATTTTGGGATTTTCCAGCTATCTTTACGCAGTTGATTTAGATTTTATTTTCATTGTTGTCTAAAAGCAGACATTAAATAATTTCTATTCTTCCAAATTACTGAAGGTATGTTTTATATCCCAGAATGTAGTCTATCTTGGTGAATGTTCCATGCGAGTTTAAGAAGACTGTGTCTTCTGTTGTTGAATGAAGCATTCTACAGATATCAATTGTATCCAGTTAATGATGGCATTGTTTATAGTTCAACTATGTCTTTATTGATTTTCTGCCCTCTGGATCTGTCCATTTCTAATAGAGGGGTATTGAAGTCTTCAGCTATAATAATGGATCTATCTGTATCTCCTTGCAATTCTATGTAGTTTTCCCTCACATATTTTAATGCTGTTTTGTTAGGCACATACACATTGAGGACTATTGTGTCTTAGAGAATTGACCCTTCTATTCTTATGTGTTGCTTCTGTAGTCCTGATAATTTTTCTTGACATGAGGTCCACTTTTTCTGAAATTAATATAGCTACTCAGTTTTCTTTTGATTAGTGTTGTCAAGGGTATGTCCTCCATCCTTCCACTTTTAATCTATATGTGTCTTTATATTTAAAGTTGGTTTCTTGTAAACAACATGTGGTTGGGTCTTGTTTTTTTATCATCTCTGACAATCTTCCTTTTAATTGGTAAATTTAGAACATTTAATGTAATTATTAATACAGTTTGATTAATATCTACCTGCTGATTATATATATATGTAATCTCCCAGAGAGGAAGGGAGAGTGAAAAACATCAATGATGAGAGAGAATCATAATAGAGGGGTATTGAAGTCTTCAGCTATAATAATGGATCTATCTGTATCTCCTTGCAATTCTATGTAGTTTTCCCTCACATATTTTAATGCTGTTTTGTTAGGCACATACACATTGAGGACTATTGTGTCTTAGAGAATTGACCCTTCTATTCTTATGTGTTGCTTCTGTAGTCCTGATAATTTTTCTTGACATGAGGTCCACTTTTTCTGAAATTAATATAGCTACTCAGTTTTCTTTTGATTAGTGTTGTCAAGGGTATGTCCTCCATCCTTCCACTTTTAATCTATATGTGTCTTTATATTTAAAGTTGGTTTCTTGTAAACAACATGTGGTTGGGTCTTGTTTTTTTATCATCTCTGACAATCTTCCTTTTAATTGGTAAATTTAGAACATTTAATGTAATTATTAATACAGTTTGATTAATATCTACCATATTTGCTACTGTTTTCTATTCAATACCCTGTTCTTTGTTCCAATTTTTGTCTTCCACCCTTTTTTGCCTGTTATGATTTTAACAGAACATCTTATATGATTCCATTTCCTCTATGTACCATATATATATGGTACATATATATGGTTACATATATTATATGTAATATTATAATATTATATTACCAAGGATTGAGCCCACAACCTGGGCATGTGCCCTGACCAGGAATCGAACTATGACCTCCTGGTTCATAGGTCAATGCTCAACCACTGAGGCACTCTGGCTGGGCTACACTTATTTTCTTACCTTTTTTTAGTGATTGCCCTAGATTTGCAATATGCATTTACAACTAATCCACATTCACTTTCTTTTTTAAAAAACATTTTATTTTATTTTTTTTAATCCTCACCCGAGGATACTTTTCCATTGATTTTTTTAGAGTGGAAGAGAAAGGGAAAGACAGAGAGAAATATCAATGAGATAGAAACACATCCATTGGTGGCCTTCTGCACAGCCCCTACCAGGGTCCGGGCAGGGCAGGAGCCTGCTACCAAGGTACGTGCCCTTAACCAGAATCAAACCCCGGACCCTTAGTCTGCAGGCTGATGGTCTATCCACTGAGCCAAACTGGCTAGGGCCACATTCACTTTCAAGTAACACTATACCGCTTCATGGGAAGTATGCATACCTTATAAAAACAAAATAACCCAAATTCCTCATTCCCATTCTTTGTCATTGTTACCACTGATTTCACGTATACATAAGTATACATTAACACTTATTATACATAAGATATATACACATGCACAAATAATCAAATGCATTCTTGCTATTATTTTGAAGTTAACTTTAGATCAATTATGAATAGGGAAAATATTTTACCTTTATTTATTCCTTCTCCCATGTTCTTCATGTACTTAGGTAGATCTGAGTTTTCAACCTATATATTTCATTCTCTCTGATGAACTTCTTTCAATATTTCTTGCAATATAGTTTTACTGGCAACAAATTCTACCAATTTTTATTTGACCGAGAAAGTCTTTATTTCCCCTTCACTTTTGAAGGATAATTTTGCAGGATACAGAACTTTTTTAAATTGCATTTTATTTTTATTGTTGATATTATTACAGGTGGCCCCCATTTTCACCTGCTTTGTCCCCATCCAGCCAGAACCTGCCCTCCCCACCCTCTTTGGCCCTTACCACATTGTTGTCTGTGTCCATGGATTATCCATATACGTTCTTTGGCTATTCTCTTCATTTTCTTTAATCCCGCCTGCCCCACCCAACTTCCCTTGGACATCTGCCAGTCTGTACCATATACAGTATCCATGTCTCTGGTTCTATTTTGTTCACCTTTGCTCACTAGATCCCACATATGTGAGATCATATAGTATTTGTTTTTCTCTGACTGGCTTATTTTGCTTAGCATAATAATCTCCATGGCCATCTATGCTGTTGCAAAAGGTAAGAGTTCCTTTTTACATCTGAGTAGCATTCCATTGTGTAAATGTCCCACAACTTCTTATCCACTCATCTCCTGATGGGCACTTGGGCTGTTTCCAGATCTTGGTTATTGTAAATAATGCTGCTGTAAACATAGGGTGGATATATCCTTTCTGATTGGTGTTACAGAATTCTTAGGATATAATCCCAGAAGTGGATCACTGAGTCAAAAAACAGTTCCTTTTTTAAAATTTTTTTGATGAAATTCTACACTGTTTTCCACAGTGGCTGCACCAGTCTGCATTCTGACCAGTGTACTAAGGTTTTTCTTTTCTCCACATCCTTGCCAGCACTTGTCATAAGTTAATTTATTGGTGGTAGCCATTCTGGCAGGTGTGAGGTAATATCTCATTGTGCTTTTAATTTGCATCTCTCTGATGATTAGTGACACTGAGAATTTTTTCAGGCTTTTTAACACTTTAAATATTTCACTCCATTCTCTGCTTGCTTGCATTGTTTCTGCAGAGAAGTCAGATGTTTTCTTATCTTTGCTCCTCTATAGGTACAATTTGTTTTATGTGTGTGGTTTTTTTCTTTTCAAGATTTTTTTACTTATCCTAGGTTTTTTACAGTTGAATATGATATACCTAGGTGTGGCTTATTTGGCATTTATCCTACTTGGCATTGTCTGTGCATTCAGCATCTGTGATTTGGTGCCTGAGAATAATTTGGAGAAACTCTCATTTATTATTGCTTCAAATATTTCTTCTTTTCCTATTGTTCATTTTCCTCTTCTTGTATTCAGATTAAACACATTTAATACTTTTTGTAGTGATTCCTAGTCCTTGAATATTCTGTTCCTTTTTTCAGTCTTTGCTTTGAAGTTTTGGAAGTTTCTGTTGATATGTTGTCAACCTCAGAGAGTCTTTCCATGTTCAGTGTAGTAATGAGCTCGTTAGACATTCTTCATTTTTGTTGCCATGTTTTTACCTTAAGCGATTATTTCTGACGCTTATAATTTTTATCTTTCTTACATTACCTATCTGTTCTTGAATGTTGTCTACTCTGTTTATGAGAACCTTTAGCATATTAATTATAGATTTTAAAATTACTGGTCTGATAATCCCAACATTTCTGCCATATCTTTCTTTGGTTCTGATGCTTGCTTAGTTGGTTCAAACTATATTTTTTGCCTTGTAATTTTTCCCTAGTGGCTACAAATTATAGACTGTGTAAAGGGAATTGCAGTAAGCAGGTCTTTAGTGATGTGGTGGTCAGGTGTGGGAGAGAGAAAGCATTCTCCACTCCTACGGTTAGTCTGTAGTCTTTTAGTCAGCCTGCGTCTCTGATCTGTGCACCTCACAAATGCTTCTCAGTATTTTTTCATCCAGTTAGGTTGGACAGAACAACTAGAAGTGTCTGCAGTTGGGTATTTTCTCCCCTCCTTTTGCAAGGCTAGAGAGGGCTAGAAAAAGCCCCAGTGGGTTAGGCTCTGGTAAGACAGTTTGTTGTGGGCAAGCCCTGGTATATTTCAAAATTGTTTCTTTTCCCTTCCTGCTGCCAGAAGCATGAGAGTGTTTTCCTCTGATCTTCACTGTGAGAACCCAGGAAAGTTCCTGAGCTAAAACCCACAAGGGCATGAGGGCCTTCCTCTGACTGAGTCTCCCTGGAGGTTTTAACTCACACACTTGTTCACTCTGAGCCTCCAACAATTCATCAATTAGAATTTAGATTTTCCTGCAAAAGTTTTTACTTGCTGCTCTGTGATATTATTCCCTGACACATCTAAGAAAAGATGTTTCAGTTTGTTTAGCTTTTTAATTATTGTTAGGACAGAGTGACAACCTCTAAGGCCTTTACATGTAAAAATGAACCAGAAGCCTAAAAGTAGTTTTAACTCCAAAAGCATATTTATTATGACAAAAACGTATGTTAAAAGAAGTCTGAAAACAAATTTTTAAAATCAAATGACTCAATGTCAATAAAGTCTTAAGACTTTATTTTCAGTGAATGTCACATGCATTTTCTAATTTGCTCTGTATCAGGTTTATTGTATTAATCAATATATATACTACTAGAGGCCTGGTGAATGAAATTCATGCATGGTTTGGGGGTCCCTCAGCTTGAACTGCACTCTCTCCAATCTGAGAGCCGTCAGGGAATGTCCTACTGATGGCTTAGGCCCGCTTTCCATGGGGAGCAGGCCTAAGCCACAGTCTGGCCTCCCTCTGCAGGAGGCGACCCGGCTGATCAGGGGAAGGTGCTGCCCCCATCATCCCGCTGCTGCTGCCATTGCTGGCCACTGCAGCCACCAAGTTCTTTTCATTGACATGGACTCCTGTCCCTTCACCACAAAAAATTGACAACTTTCTTTAGGCATTTTCAAGATGTCTCTTTCATAGGATATGACATTTCTTTCTTTCTTTCTTTTTTTTATCCTCACCTGAAGATATTTTTCCACTGATTTTTAGAGATCATGGAAAAGAAAGGGAAAGACAGAGAGAAACATCAGTGTAAGAGGGACACTTCAATTGGTTGCCTCCTGCATGAGCACTGACCTGAACCCTGGCCAGGGAGGACCCTGCAACCTAGGTACCTGCCCTTTACCGGAATCAAACCCGGACCTTGCGGTCAGCAGGCCGAGACTCTATCCCAACGGTTCTCAACCTGTGGGTCGTGACCCCTTTGGCGGTCAAACGACCCTTTCACAGGGGTCTCCTAAGACCATCCTGCATATCAGATATTTACATTACAATTCATAACAGTAGCAAAATTACAGTTATGAAGTAGCAACGAAAATAATTTTATGGTTGGGTCACAACATGAGGAACTGTATTTAAAGGGCCAGAAGGTTGAGAACCACTGCTCTATCCACTGAGCCAAACCGGCTAGGGCAGGATATGACATTTCTTAGCCCTCTAGCAGCAGACCTTCATTTTCTTCTCCAGGAGTGTGGTGGAAAAACCCTCGATGACCTTCTTGGATTCTTATTACCCAAGTGACCAAGAACACTGCGAGTAGCCTACAGGGAGCTTAGCCAGTGAGCAGTCACCACCGCCTCGGCGAGCTGGCAGGCCCTGCTCTCTGTGGGCTCTGTGGGCCTGCTTGCTCACCGCTGCGGCTAGCTGGTCTGCGTCATCCGTGGCTTGCCTCACTGCGCATGCAGCCCCCTTCCGACCATCTGCACGTGCAGCCTCCTCCTGAGCAGTTGTGACCTTTACGGCATCCCAGACAATTTGCATATTAATTTTTTATATCTATAGATATGGCAAGGAGGAAGTTTAAAATGTTTACTACTAGTGATTTGTTTAGACTGACTTTCTTTAACCAAATATATGTATCTGATTGATTCTAGAGAATATTGGTTAAGTGACTTTTAACAATTTTATTAAAAGACTATCCTATCTAATAAAGAGGGAATATGCTAATTAACCTTCACGCTGTCACAAAGATGGCAGAACCTATAGCCAATAAGGATGGAATATGCTAATTGACTGCCCCGCCCTCAAAGATGGCAGCACCCACAGCCAATAAGTAGGGAATATACTAACTGACTGCCCCACCCTCAAAGATGGTGGCGCCTACAGCCACAAGATGGCCAGCAGGGGAGGACAGTTGTGGATGATCAGGTCAACAGGGAGGGCAGTTGGGGGTGACCAGGCCAGCAGAGGAGCAGTTAGGTGTCAATCAGGCTGACAGAGGAGTGGTTAGGGGGCAATCAGGCAGGCAGGCAGGTGAGTGGTTGGGAGCCAACAGTCCCAGATTGTGAGAGGAATGTCTGACTGCCGGTTTAGGCCCAATCCTCCAGGGACATCCCCCAAGGGGTCCCAGATGGGAGAGGGTGCAGGCTGGGCTGAGGGACACCCCCCCGCCATGCACAAATTTCGTGCACTAGACCTCTAGTATGAGTATAATTTCTAAGGTTTTTTTTCCCAACAATTTACCAAACATTTTTACTTCATTCTCAGATTCCAATTAAAAGTGCTAAACAACATGAGACAGTATAGGCTAGGTAGATATTAATAAAAAATTTTAAAACACCTAGAACAACATTAATAGACATTTATTAAGATACATTTCTTAAGTATACACTAGAACCTTATGACACATAAAATAAAATTTGAAAAATGAAAGTAACTGGTACACAGAGAGGGCGGCTGTACTGTTTCCCTCTTCCTTAACCCCATTAATTGGGCCAGGAGAGAGTGCTTGTAGGAGACAGAAAAGGAAAGAAACTTTTCTCTTTTGTTATGCACATATGGGCAATAAAGCAGCAGTGTTTTCTGTTTCCTATATTTATTTATTAGTAAACACTTGGTCTTCATTGGAACACAATCTTTTAAGTTAAGAGGAATGAGTCAAGTAGGTTTAAATATTTTCACTAATAGTTTTCAACACCAGACAATTCTTTGAAGGGGAGGACTGCAATGATTGCTAGTACAAGCACGAAATACATAAAGGACAGAATATATGTCATCACCATTATGATAAAGCTCTTTGAATGCCAGTGATAAGTCTATGAAATATGAGCAATGTAATTTCTATTCTCCACTAACATTGCCGTAAATAACAGAGGTTGTGCTTTAGACAAATTCTTGATAGGTGATCTGGAATTCTTAACATAAATTCAAGTATATCTGATAGCCCTTAAAAATGAGAAAAAAGTTTGTTTAAATTAAGCAGAACAGTGTGCCTCGCTTTATGCTTTAATCAATCATTTTTAGCTTCTGTAAAGTAGGAGGGCAAAAGAAGGATAACAATACATTGGTCTCTTGGTCCACATCTTACTAATCCTTCAGGATGCTCATGATAATGCATTTATATATTTGCCCTGGGATTCATATCTATCCACTGTAGCTCTTAAGTTTTCCTGGTAATCTTAATTAGGGACTTCAAAAATAATCCCCCTCATAACATCCAGCCAAATGAAGCCTCTGCTGATAAGATTGCAAATGAAAATTTTAACTAATAAAACATTTCTCTATATGAAAAGAGAAATTTGGTTTATAAAAGGAAAGTTGAAAATTTTATCTCGGTGGTTCTCAACCTTTCTAATGCCATGACCCTTTAATACAGTTCCTCATGTTGTGGTGACCCCCAACCATAAAATTATTTTCGTTGCTATTTCATAGCTGTAATTTTGCTACTGTTATGAACTAGTAGCCCGTGCATGAAATTCATGCACATTAAAAGGGAATTAATTGCCCTGACCGGTTTGACTAAGTTGATAGAGCATTGGTCTGTGGACTCAAGGGTCCCAGGTTCTCTGTTTCCAAGACAACCCCTGCAGGACTGACTTCCTTCCAGTGGGTTGAGCCTCGGTGGTGACGTTTACACCCAGGGTTTTTATGTGAATAGATAGCTAAGATATGGAAACAGCCCAC
>NW_006294116.1:1304423-1308885 GCF_000327345.1 Myotis davidii
TGCTGTTAATACTTCAGCTTTGATAATGTTAGGTAGTAATCTTTTGATAATAAATCTGGTACCATTACAAAGACCCCATTTACTATTGAGATTTCTCAATAGCGTGATGATTGCACCCACTTTCAATTTTAATTTATGACACGGCATTCCCGAAGGAGTAATACTATTCCAAAAAATCATGGGGAAGTTTTCCTTTGTTTCTTTGTTATGGGGTGCGGCCACAACATTAGTAACAAAGAAACAAGGTATACTAAGGCACAAATGTTGACACAGTTTGAATGATTTAGAAAATTGCTGCATGGGATGGTTTCAGGATGAGTTGAACAATGGAAGTAGGCAAAGAAAAATGGACCAAACAGTTTGTTTTTGGAAAAAGCAAAGAAAAACTTAAATTTTGCAAATAAATTTAAATTAAAAAATCAAGTGTTAAACATATTCAGATTTATAATTTTAAGTACAGAAAAAAATAAGTATATTACTAATAGAAGGTTAGAAAGATAGATGAGATAAATGAATAGATCTATCTATCCATATAAAAGCCTAAGCGACTGGTCAACCGGCTGACCAGCCGGTAGCTAGGACACGCAATGAGCACCGGGGGGCAGATGCTCAATGCATAGGCATGGAGACATGGAACAGAATGATGAATCTCAGAGGGAAGGGGGAGCGGGGAGGGTGGGAAGAGATTAACCAAAGATCTTATATGCGTAGTCAAGGCCCAGTGCACCTGGCCTGCGGAGATCAGGCCGAAAGCAGCTCTCTGACATCCCCCAAAGGGCGCCAAATTGCAAGAGGGCACAGGCCAGGCTAAGGGACCCCACCGGTGCGTGAATTCATGCACGGGACCTCTAGTAGATAGATAAATAGACAGGCAGATGCGTGTGGCATGGTCAATCATAACCAAATGCCCTGCAATGAGAAAAGGGGAAAAAGAGATTAATATCTAAACAACATAACATTTCTTACTGATGACCTACATGGACATCCATATTAGGTTTCCAAGAAGAAAACTCACACTTTGTAATACGAATTAAGTGATAATATTAATAGTGTAACCACCTGACTGGAATTAAAGTCATTGCTTCTCTCTTTGACTTGAAACAATAGAGAGATTACTAAGTCTTTTTGCCATACGGTTTCTTCATTATGAAAGCTGATAGCATTGACTTTCTTGCAGAGACTGTGAAAATTAATGAGAATAATCTTGATTGTAAGGTTGAGACAGATGTCAGAAAAATGCCACACTGCTCACTGTAATGAGGAGCAGAATGCTGGTCCTATAAAGGACACAAAATTGCCTTTGCTCCATTAAGTACCAGACAATTGACCTATCATCTAAAGATTCCCCCAACTCTTGTTCATGGTGGCATTGTTATTTTTAAGAGAAATTCCCTGTATAACTTATTTCATATTCTCAAAAGATAAAGTAAATTAGAACCAAAGCACATGCAAAGCTATTTAGTGAGTAATAACCAAAAACCTTCAATAGGCATTCCTTATCACAAAAAGACATTATTACATTATTACTTGCATTCTCATGTGCAACTGATTGCTCTAACACGGTTTAATATGCTACTGCCAGTGCTTAGTGACAACTAAATGACCACAGTGTCATCATTTCCTTTTGAGTGAGTAAATCCATACTGATAAAACAGCTAACACTTACCTGCCTGGCACATAGCAAGTTCTCCAAGTGATGGCTATTATACTTACAAAGCACTAATCTAAGTAACCCATTAAATTCTGAGACATATTTACATATATTAACCTGTTGAATCTTTCAATAACCCTGTATGGGAAGTGTTTTATTATTACCACCAGAGGCCCAGTGCACAAAATTCATGCACAGGAGGGGCTGTCCCTCAGCCCAGCCTGCACCCTCTTGCAATCTGGGACCCCTTCGGCAGGGTCCCTAGGCCTGACTGGTGATCAGGGCCTATTGGGGCTTTCCTTCCCCAGCTGCCGGCAACTGGCCCCGCTGCTGCTGCTTGCCATCTATGCAGTGCTGTCCCCCTCCCCTATACTGGTTGCCTCCCTCTGCAGGCAACAGGCATGGGGTGCATCACTTGGCTGGCCTGGGCCTCCCTCTGCAAGGGGATTGATAGCAGGGCTCCATGATCGATTGCCTTTCAGAGGGAGGCTCTGCCCACCTGGCCCAAGCTCTGTGATGGATCGCTGAGCAGACGGTGGCCTGGGCCTCCCTCTTTGGGACGATCACGGATCTCCCCCCAATCGATCGCCTTGCTGGCTGGTGGCCTGGGCCTCCCTCTGCGGGGTGATAGTGGGATGATGGCATCGGCCCCAACCAATCACATCGCACCTGCCTTGGCTGGCCTGGTGCCAGTGCATGTCATAGCGTGGTCGTCCGGAAGACCATCCGGACAGTCGTTCTGCTGTTCAGTGATTTGCATATTATGCTTTTATTATTATGGATTGCATAGATGAGTAAACTAAGAAATAGAGAGGTCCAGTAATTTGGCCAAATTATTAGTCAGGGTTGTCCAGAGAAATAAAACCAAGAGGAGAGATAAATATATGGAGATTTATTATGAGAAGTGGACTTACATAGCTGTGGAAGTTGAGAAGTCCGACAATTTGAGGTCTACAAACTAGAGACCTGAGAAAGTTGGTAATATAGTTCAGTCTGAGCCTGAAGGCCTAAGAATCAGGGGAGCCAATGGTATGAATCCCAGCCTGACAACAGGAGAAGATGAGATGAATTGACCCAGTTCATACAGTGAGGCAGAAAAACAAGAAACAGATTCATTTTCCCTCCACCTTTTGTTCTATTCTGGCCTCAAAAGATTGGAGAAGATACCCACACTGAGGAGGTCAATCTATTTTAAGGTCCATTGATTCAAATGCTAACTAATCTCATCAAGAAACACTCTCACAGATACACCCAGAAATAATGTTTAATCTGGGTGCTCCATGCTCCATCATGTTGACACATAAAATTGATCCTCACAAGCAAGTTCCCCTGAGTAACTGGCAGAGCTAAGATTTGAACCCAGGTTCTCTGTGTAGACTCTAGAGTCTGGATTTTTAACCATTGCTGGGCGCCAGTCCATCCTTGCTGTTTCAAGGGACCTGGTGTATATGGCATACTGTTCTTAAGTTTGCTAACCTTCTTGGCGCTGTGTTTTAACCAAGGTCACCTCTCCGAGAAAGGTTGTTTCCCCAGGTTGGGATTTTCCCTGAAGTTAGGGAGGGAATAAAACCTCTTAACTAAGTGTCAGGCGGGTAATTAATCACTTTAACTATGAACAATCACCCTTAAGCTACATAGTCTTTACTCCCTGGAATGCAGATGAGAAAGGCCCTAACCTTTGCAATAGAAATTGACAGGCCTTGCTGGAGAACCTAAACCAAACCTGGCTGGAGAACCTAGCGAGAGAACATGGCTACAGAACCTGGCTAGAGAACCTGGAGAACCTGGCTGGAGAACCTAGCAAGAGAACATGGACACAGAACTTGGCTGGAGATTGTGGCTAGAGATCCTGGCAAGGCTGCTGATCAACTGAACACTGTCTCCGTGTCATTCCTTCTTCGCAGACTCCGTCCACACCTTTGGGGACCCCTGGACCAGCTGGGGTTGGACCCCAGAAAACCATCATGTTTGATTGTCTTTGCCAAATACAACAGATAGTTTGATGCAACATCTTAATGTAATCTTTCAAATTCTAAGATTTAGCAAATGTTGAATATGCAAATTTAGAAATATTTATAATTCAGGAGCTATATAACATTTTCAGATATAGACTCAGTTTGATCTTCATTAAATATTTTTAAAATATTATTAAATATTTTATTGTGTATTCACAAGCTGCATAATTCAAAAGATCTTTACATCTGTAAGAGAATTATAGTTACAAAATGTTTAAGAGGGTTTAAATAATATTTCTATGAAAAAATTACTTCATAATTGGCTTAAAGTGCTAGCAGAAAAAGCTTTTTTTTAAAAGCCTTTATTGGATAGGATTCTACATAGGAAACATTGAAAACTACATAGAGCTTGATGTTCCTCCCCCAAATTGCCCTCTTGTATGTATTCCCCTCTCTGGATGCTAGGACTCTGCGGAACAGTTTGAAACCCAAACTTAGATTAAATTAATTACTTTAAAATTTATAAATACCATGTAATACATTATAAATTATAAATCTATATTATAGAAAAATCAAGTAACAATTATACAGTCGTTATAAAAATATACAAAAATATTTTTCTTAAAATTAGAAATATTGCTCTGTTATTCTGACAAACTGATTTTGAACTACCTCTATTACCAACTTGTATTTACTATTTTCATCAATTTTTACAAAATTGAACATCTCAATTTTTCTGTGGTGGCTTTATTATATCTTCTCTTTTGTCCATATTTTTTCTTTTCTTTGTTCACTGTGGTGAAATAAGAATAGTACACCCAAAAAATTTTTCTGTAATACAATTATCTGAATGGTG
>NW_006294116.1:1308967-1310311 GCF_000327345.1 Myotis davidii
CGGGGCGGGGAGATGAGATTTAAGAATGGAATTAACTTATCTTCCATTGCCTAGCAGTCTAGTTAGGGTGGTGTACTTCTAACCCATAAACCATCCCTGGGAAGATTTGGGAAGCTACTCTGAACTAGAAAGTGCAGGAGGCCAGCCAATGCTTTATGATCAGTTTCTAGCAAGTTTTAGATTGTCATAGAAATTCTATGTTTTTCAGCTGTGTCAGAGAGCTAGAAGATGATCACTTGGCAAGGGATGGACCTACATGGGGATGAAGATATGAAGGATCAGAGATGAATTCCCGAATTGGGGTATAGTGGTGAATGTGGGCAGACACATGTCTGCAGATGGAAGAAATGAGACAGACACGAGTGGCACCTGCCATATTAGTCATATAATTAAAATATTAAACCCATGCCATTATAATACACTAGAGGTCTGGTACACAAAACTCGTGCACTCATGGGGGGTGTCCCTCTGCCTGGCCTGCACTCTCTCGAAGTCTGGGAGCCCTCGGGGGATGTTTGACTGATGGCTAGAGGGCCTAAGCTGCAGGTGACATCCTTAGCACTACTGCGGAGGCAGGAGAAGCTCCTGCCTCCACCACTGCACTTGCCAGACGTGAGCCCGGTTCAGGGCTTCTGGCTGAGCAGCGCTCCTCCTGTGGGAGTGCACTGACCACCAGAGGGCAGCTCCTGCATTAAGGGCCTACCCCCTGGTGGTCAGTGTGTGTCATACCAACAGGTTGTTCCACAGTTCAGTTGATTTGCATATTAGCCTTTTATTATATAGGATTTGTTAAGTGCCCTTTTTATCAGTAGGTGCTATGAAATATCAAATGTGCACAATTTTGTTTGTGGAATGATGTCTTTGAATACATATAATCCAGACCACTGATTTAAATTTAAATTCATGAACACAATCTTATCATATCTCTTTAATGAAGTCACTTCCCAGTATCTATCCATTTATTAGTTTCTTTAAACTTATGGAAACTTTGACCCAAATTTCTGTACAGTAACCTAATTATAAAACAACATGCCTTTGCTGACGGACATGTAGTCTCAAACTTGGCTTCCTTATTTTCTAGCCTTGCAACCTGAAGAAGGTAAAATAACTGTCATCTAAAATAGGTATCCCACTGAAACAGGCATTTTAGGGGAATTTAGGCAGGTTTAGGGAATTTTTAGAATTGGAGTCCATGAAAAAAACACAGGGCTACAGACTGGGAGAAATTACATCTCTATAACACAAGGGAAACTGGGAGAAGGTACATTTCCATAACACAAGGAAGCAGCAACAGGTACATTTCCATAACACATGGGAGAGACAACTGTTATATTTACATAAGAC
>NW_006294116.1:1310351-1318667 GCF_000327345.1 Myotis davidii
AAAAGAGCTATTTTTACAAAATAAAGGAGGAAGAAAGTCCAGAGGGAATAGGAAGACAATGAGGGAGGAGGGCCTCAGGAATTACTATGGTAACCAATTCAAAAAGGAATATTGACCAATCAGAGGGGATATCGGGACACAGGAACTGCAGCCTTTATAAACCTTGGAAACAAGAAGTAGGTGGGACTCATTCCCCCTCCCCACATTGGTGTTTGTACTTGTTCTTCAATAAATCTCCACCTTTGCTATACCATCTTCTGTCCATGGATTCATTCTTTGACTCAGGCGGACAAAGAATCCAGGAACCATCCTGCCCAGAGGAACACCTCTATAACACAAGGGAAACTGGGAGAAGGTACATTTCCATAACACAAGGAAGCAGCAACAGGTACATTTCCATAACACATGGGAGAGACAACAGTTATATTTACATAAGACAAGGGAACTAGGAGTAACAAAAGGTCTATTTTTACAAAATAAAGGAGGAAGAAAGTCCAGAGGGAATAGGAAGACAATGAGGGAGGAGGGCCTCAGGAATTACTATGGTAACCAATTCAAAAAGGAATATTGACCAATCAGAGGGGATATCGGGACACAGGAACTGCAGCCTTTATAAACCTTGGAAACAAGAAGTAGGTGGGACTCATTCCCCCTCCCCACATTGGTGTTTGTACTTGTTCTTCAATAAATCTCCACCTTTGCTATACCATCTTCTGTCCATGGATTCATTCTTTGACTCAGGCGGACAAAGAATCCAGGAACCATCCTGCCCAGAGGAACACCATGTGTTCCAGCCCAAAAATCATGTATCACCACCTGATTGTTATTAGAATTAATAAGTATGTATGTGTCAGTCCCTTGCCTACTTAAATACTTCAACATGGAATTCAAGGTGTACTGATGGATATTTTGTATATCTCAAATAAATATTTTCTTGGAGCAGAGGCCCAAGAAATAAATGATATAAGAAAAATCCAGGGGAAGATGCAAGGAGTCAGAGAGCACTTGGCTTTCTATTCTGGGATCATCAAGAGATGAGCATTAATGTCTATTCCATATTGTGTTCTTGCTGAAGAAACACTTAACATAAAAATTGTCTAGATTCAGGCAAATATAGGGCTTCCCTTAGGTTGCCCCTGGGCAGGCTCTTTAGAGGAGTTGGAGTCCCCCAACTCTAAGGAGATTAAGCAAGTAGAAATAGGCCTGATAGGACACTGGTGACCTCATATCCAGTAGGACAAGCACTATCCACTGTAATACTGAAAGGAGTTTTGGGGGTAAAATAGGAATTTTTAGGGGGAAATAGGCAGGTTTAGAAAAATTTTAGAAATTAAGGGGGTCCGCGGAAAAAGCACAGGCTACAGAGTTGCAAAAGAATGCATTTCCATAAGACAAGGGAGCTGGGAGAAGGTACATTTCCATAAGACAAGGGAGAGGCAACAGTTACATTTCCATAAGATAAGGAAACTGGAAGTAGCAAAAGGTCTATAAAATAAAATAAAGAAGGAGGGCCTCACATGTCCCTTGTGAGGTTTGACCTTTGAGCTCAGGAGTTGCTATAGTGGCCAATCAGAGGTGCTATGAAGGCACAAAAACTGCAGCCTTTATAAATCAGGGAAAAAAGGAACTCAGTGGGACTCTTCCCCCCTCCCCATGTGGGAGTCTTAGCTGTGAGATTCTTTCTCCTTCCCCACCTGGGAGTCTGTACTTGTTCTTCAATAAATTTCCACCTTGGCTATACCATCTTCCATCCAGGGATTCATTTTTCGATTCCAAGGGACAAAGAGCCTGGGAACCATCCTGCCCGAGGCGGTATTGGGGGGTGTTCCAGTCCAAAAAATCCCATATCAATATAATTTCTTATGACCTTCGTTTTTTCCAGTTTTACTTTAAGTTGATTTAAGTAACAAAGTGATAATCATGGACATGGGCTGAGAGATCTTCATATCCAGGAAGAAAATATGAAAGTTTTGCCACAGCTGATGTTTGCTTGGGGATTTTGGAAAAATCTGTGACACATTACCTCTAAGGATGATGTCTCTCCAGAGGCAGCCAGCATCTGTGTGCCTGTATGCAAACACATGTAATGTTTGAAAGGGACTTCAACACCAGATTCTCCTGGTATAAAACTATTGAAATCAAGAAAACTCATGTTTTTCTTACCTTTTCAATTTCAGTCTTCCTTAGGGGGAAGATGTGGTGGGGATCATTTACTCCTTACCATCTATTATTATTTCTGCTGGAAGGCCTGCCTTCCTCCCTACTCCCTAATAAACAGAGGGACTTTTATTGACCAATTCATATTCAAAGAGACTTGAAAGGGCAGCAGTAATCAATTCTCACATAATGTTTCATGTGGGTCTCTCATTCAGTCTTTTACCTGAGAAGAACCAGAAAGCAATATGCACATAAAACATATTTACTTATGAAATAGGTAAAATTGCTTTATTTACTCATTATTATCCAGTTAGTAGAATTCTTAATACTGTGTCCAGTATTTGATGCTTTTCTTCCTTCCCCCTTTCCCTTTTTTTTGGTTTCAATATTTAAAATTTTAAAGTGGTTAAAGTTTATTTACTTTTACATGCGTTGTCTTAAATTTTTTGGAGAAAAGCAAATTCAAAATCTCACAAAAATATTAAAATGCTTACAGAGGTAGATAAAGGGGAAAGGGAATAACTTGCTGGAATATTATGGTTTCATTTGACAATGTCATCCTTTCAATGATAATAACATTTGACAGTCAAGGTCTTTTATTGTAAGCAGCCAAGAGTAAAGTCTATATTGTTAAGTTTCATTTCTATTCGGTGTGAAATGCATTATGTGAGGAAAATGATGGCTTTTCTTTTTCATTACCTTTCCAGTTTAGAATATAAACCATTCACTTTGTGGCATGTGTGTGATGAGAGATACTTAATCACTTATTAAAGACTCACTCCAAATTCGAATTTCTATATGTTCCAACAAAAATATATTGTATTCTTAAATTTTCTCATTTTTTTACTTAGTATGAAATCTTAATCAAGGAAACAAATGTACATAGAAGTTGTATCTTAGCTTATTTAAAAAATAAGGTAAAAAATAAAATGCAATTTTAATTTGGAAGCTATTGATATTAAACAAATGGCCTCATCTGATTTTCTGTACTTTATACTTTTATTAATAATTTTACCAAAGTATGTTTTCATTGGCAGCCTCAAGGATGGCACCAGGTGTTAGACTGGTGGAGTCAGACTGGGCCTTGGTTCAGCAACCTTGGTACTTGAGCTCTGGCTAGGAAAGAATTCAGAGCCAAAACTCAACCTATGAGAGAAGGTTTATTAAGAAAGTCACAGAGCTAGAAGTGACTGGCCGAAGAAATGGGCCCAGGAAACAATTAATAGAGCAGAGGTTCTCAACCTGTGGGTCGCGACCTCTTTGGCGGTCGAATGACCCTTTCACAGGGGTCGCCTAAGACCATCCTGCATATCAGATATTTACATGACGACTCAGTAGCAACACTGCTGTTATGAAGTAGCAGCGAAAATGATTTTATGGTTGGGTCACAACAGGAGGAACTGTATTTAAAGGGCCAGAAGGTTGAGAACCACTGTTATAGAGGCAAAAGAAAAGCTCTTGAAGTTTAGGAGAGAGAAGGGTGAAGAAAATTCACCCTAGGGGAGCATAGGGGGAAGGGAAAGGCAAGGTTTTGCTCCCAGGAGGGAGAGTGGGCTGTGTCCTCTGTCTGAAGGGCTTTTAAGGGTGGGAAATTTTAGGGGAGGTCCTAGGGGAGGATCTCAATAGAATATTCAGCAGCTTTCCAGGTGTGTCCTTTCAGGGTTGTGGTCTCCACTGATTGGCCAGCGTCAGAGCAGAGGGTCCTTAGTCAATGCCGCTGGTCCTGAGGTCAGCCAAGTGGCTTGTCTGGTTTTTCTGCTTTTCTGGGCCTGGAATTGAAACAGAACTGAGGTTTAGATGAATTTGATGCAGATCAGAACCTCATTGTCCTGTGGGCTTAATGCTTAAGGGTTATTCTCTGGCCCCCTTGTTTGTTCCTCCTCTAAGGAGGTCTAACCCTCATGATTAGCAACATGCCAGGGGAGGACAGTCAGGGAAGGGTCCAAACTGTATTACTATTGATGTGAAAGAGCAGAGTGCCTGAACTGCATGACCAGCTACATGAGAGTGGCAGAAAGATTACAGGGGCGGGGGGGCGGGGGGGCAAGGTTCTTTCTCCCCCAGTTGATAGGTACCCGTGCTTTCCACTCTGGTGACCTGTACCTGGCCCCTGGTCCGTGCTCTGCTCATGTCTGTCTAACTAACTACCCATCACATTTTATTCAAGATCCCTAAAAAGCCAACAGATTTCATATTACACTTCTTATCCATAGAAAGAAACTGTATCCACAACAGCATAAACTATTTTAATGTTATATGTGAAGAGTGATATTATATTTCTGAAAGAACAAATTATATATCACTGACTAACCTCCTTCTAGGTACAATTTACCTCTTTCAAAAAATGATGACACCAGCTTCTAGATATAGAAAAGGATACATGCCAAGAGACATGCTGAAGTATTTCATTGACTTCATTTTAAATGATTCATAAATTGGATTTAAAAGTGTATTTTTTCAAAATGGCGCAACATTAGAAAGTCTGAAAATGTTGGAATAAATTAATCTTAGATAAAATTAGACAGATAATGTAAATTGAAAGAAATTGTTCCAGGTTAATACAAAAAGGTTTCCGATAGTTGGTCACGTAAGAGATAAGGTTAGCATCAGAAGGGGAAAGCCTCAAGGTCAGATTTGGCTCTGGCTCTAATAGATGTATGTATCTTTGGAAAATTATTTTAGTGCTATGATCTAGATTCAGCATCTGTAAACCTCTATCAGAGTTGTTTTGGGATAAATACTTATATTAAAAAAGTAAAAGTAAAAAGTCTTGAAAATGATAATACCTATAGTAATAAACATGACTAATTTACTTATATCATAATACTCTCTTTATATTCTTATAAGTAAAATTAAAACTGTACTACTGTTAAGAAGTTAGCAGGTGCAATTTCTTTAGAACAATTGACTAGCTGGTATCATTATGTTGTTTTATCAGCTGTCTTTCTGGGATTTTCTTTTACAAAATTCCAGTACTAATCTCTAATGTTGCTACTCTATTATCAAAGTTCTCATTAATGCATAATTGCCCTTACTTCTTCCCCATAGTTCTTTTTGTGGGAGAATATTGTGAAATTGAAGTTTGTTAATTATGCCATTATAAAAATCATTGTTACTTTGATTACTTCATACCTTTATCTATGAAACTCCCTTTTCTTGATTTCTCCATGATCTAGTTACATTTATATCTTATTTCCTTCATATTTTTATTTTATAATTCTTATGTAACTGAAATAGATTTATTTTAAAAAGAACCTGGTTGTCTCTTTACCTGAACAGATAGAAAAACAAAACAAAACTGATATGTTGCAGGTGCTTGGATCAGGAATAATAATAATAGTAAATAGCATCCACAAAACTACAAAGGGGACTTAAAGGGTGGGGGGAGTAAAAAGGAAGATTGCAGGACATGCATATACCTAAAACTCAGATCGCAACTAAACTAATGTGTTGAGAAAACAGCAGAGAGAAAAATCGAGAGAGAGAGAGAAAGAGAGAGAGAGAGAGAGAGAGGAATAGAGAGAGAGGGAAACCCAAACCCATCAATAAACCACCTGCTTAGAGTCAGGAATCCCTTAGACAGAGAATATTGGCAAGGTATTTTCCTTTCAAACAGATTTTGTTGTTGTTTTTGCATTGTCTACAGGACTTGGCACTATTTTTATACAGACCTAAAAAAAAAAGAAAGCCCTGCCTAGAGAACTGATAAATTAGGAGTAAGACAGAATATGGTTAGCACATTAAATTATTTTACAGACATTAACTACTCTTTGGTGCAAAAACCAAAAACAAAAACCCAAAACAAAAATCCCAACAAAATAATTACTGACGAGTTGTATGCTTGTTTGTTTAGTTTAGAAAAATAAATGATTACTGAGGTGGGTCCTTAGGACTGTTTCACCAAATACCCTGACTTTTGTGGATTCCCAGTAGATGGAAGATGAGATGTATATTGACACCTCTTCTCTCTGACACTTTTGTAAATTTCGTTGCCAATTTCCACTCCCAAAGCCTCTGTCCTTCCTACCTGTTGCCAATGACCCTAACAAATAGTTATCACTAGGTTTGTGGGCAAATTAAAAGGTTTTGGGATAAATGCTTGCTTTCCACACCCATTTATTTCCCCCTGCTTTATTTTACAGGTGTTTTTTTTGTTTGTTTGTTTGAATGTAATAAAAGTCCAATGTGCCTGGTACTGTGAATTCTATGAAATAAGTTGGTTTAAATGAATTATGGAAGCTAATTCTTTAACATAAATCTGAAATAAACCCTCTCATTGTTTGAATAGCCATTATAGGATTTGTTTATGTTTATGTCTTTATATAAGAAGTCTTTCCTTGATCTAGAAAATCCTTGTTAATGACAATCAACCACAGATACCTTTTCTACTACATTTTCCCATCAACACTAGGCTTTTATTAGGCTTTCTCCTACCCAGCCTTTAGTGGATGAAATCACAATTCATAACGTTTATGATTTGAATCATCTTTGGAAAGGTATGATAATAAGAAAGAGAAAGTGTTATTATTATGATTATTATTATTACTATAAATAATAACCAACATTTACTGTTTAGTTTTGAATGTGCTGGCATGTGAATTACCTCATTAAATGAGACAAATAAGAAAATTCACAGTTAATAATTTCAACTCATGAATGAGATAGTTTAATTTTTCCTTCTCATTACCAGAGTTGAGGAGCTTGTCTATTAAGTTCATGTTCATTATCTGTGAGAATTCCAAATGCAGTTGGAGTGAGGAAGTGAAAAAGAAATGACGTACTTTGAAGCTGTGTGATTAGAAAACAGAAAATGATTTTGGTAACAATATAATTTACAAGAGATTGTAGAGTAGCAATAGATACACTAAAGTAAGGACTAGTAAAACAATTATACCTTATAAAGAAAATAAAAAGCATTAGAGCATTTGTATAATAAATTAAGATATTAATATACCTTTGGAACTTGCTTTATATGAAAACATGTCTTAAAATCATTTATAGGAATAGATATGAAGATTTGATTAGAGCTGCTAGTGGAAAGATGTATAATGAATGAAATCACACTTTATTAACCACTATTAGCTAAAATTAATTTGATGCTTTCTGTAACATAAAGCCTATGGTTATATATTTGCCCTATTCTCTAATTTAAAATATCCTCTTTCACACAATCAAAATGTATTTATAGTACTAGAGGCCCAGTGCACAAAAAAATTGTGCAATGGGGGGGGGGGTTCCTCAGCCCAGCCTGTGCCCTCTTGCAGTCTGGGACCCCTTGGGGGATGTCCACCTGCTGGCTTAGGCCTGCTCCCTGGGGGATCAGGCCTAAGCTGGCAGTCAGACATCCCTCTGACAGCCCAGGAGCCTTCGGGGGATGTCCACTTGCTAGCAGGGAGCAGACCTAAGCTGCAGTTGGACATCCTTAGTGCTGCTGAGGAGGAGGGAGAGGCTCCTACCATCACTGCTCTACTGGTAGACCACCAGCGGGTAGCTCCTGCATTGAGCTTCTGCCCCCTGGTAGTTAGTGAGTGTCATAGTGACCAGTCATTCCTAGTCATTCTGCTGTTAGGGTCAGTTTGCATATTACCCTTTTATTATATAGGATAGAGGCCTGGGTCATGAGTGGGGGCCAGCAGGGCAAACCAGCCGGCCACCACCCGTGCTCCAGGCCTATCTTATCTAATAAAAAAGAAACATGGTAATTAGTGCATGACCGCTACCCTTCCCATTGGCTTCAGAGCTGGTGGGAAGCTTGGCTTCCTCCATCGCCTGGGCAACCAAACCTCCTGCTTGCTCCAGCTCTGTGGCTGCCGGCCGCCATCTTGGTTGGTTTAATTTGCATATAGTCGCTGTGATTGGCTGGTGGGCGTGGCTTAGGGCATAGCAAAGGTGCGGTCAATTAGCATCTTTGTCTTTTATTAGTGTAGATTATAATAATACCAATAATTGAGAGATAAATCTTTATGTAAACAAAAATTATCATATCCTCCTTGAATCCTAGTACATCACCCCCAGCCCCCCATCTCTAATTGGGGGGGGGGGGTACCCAGTCATTAAAGAACATGTGGTGGAGATTTTTGAATTCCTTAGATAAGTTCTCAGACTATGCCAAAAAAATTTCTGAATTTGGGGATATGAACCAAAGAGAACTAAATATAT
>NW_006294116.1:1318679-1343405 GCF_000327345.1 Myotis davidii
GAGTATATATTTTAATGGAATTTATTTTAATGGGGTGGAAAGAGGAGGCAGAGAGGAAAGGAAAGAGAAAAGAGGAGGGGAAAAATAAAAGAACAAGCCAGATAGAGAGAAAAATGGAAAGAAAACCAGAACAACAGTGAGTCAACAAGGATGCCAATTAGGTTAGTGCGAGCTGAAGCATGAGTTTCGGAAATATCTAGAGATTTCAGTCATGTTTTTCATTCAATTTAGTTTGCATTGCAGCAATGTACAAGTACAAGCCCTAAACCTTCAGTGATTGTTTTATACACAAAAAAGGCTTCCCATGTGTGGTTCCTGCACATCCACATGTGTGTGTAAAGTAAGAAAAAGCAGTAGAAACTGATAGATATGTGTCTTTTAAATAAGGAAGTTAGAGTATTAGTAAACATGACAAAGTTAAACATTACATAATTTAATGCTTTCCTGATGTTGGCCCTGTGAAAAAGCCAGTAGTAGATTTTGGAGTTGTATTTATAAGGGAATACCTAATACCATCATAGTGCAACCCTGATCATTAAACACTAGGTAGATAGGTCAGTTCTCTAATGTATAGAATGTTCAATAACCTCACAAGAATTTATCTGCATTTCCAAGGGCTGGGATGTAGTGGAGTGTTGGTCGTTGTGACTGTTTAAGCTGAGACAGGTGAGGCTGGTTAAGCTCTCATGGCTACCTTTGGCACCAAGCTTCACTTGTCATGATTTAGTACAGTGTCCCTATTGATCCAGACATACAATCTAGCTTTTTATTTTCCACATTCTTAAATACTGCGGGCATTCATAAAGAGAGGTCAATTCTGTCTGGGTAGTTTTTAAATTCATATTAGAAATGCATTTTGAATGAAAGGACTGGAAAAGCCAAATAAATCATTCTTTAATGGTGGGATATTTTCCACTTTGACAGCTTGATGTAGAGGGATAATAGAGAGAAAGAAGTCACCAAGATGAAGACGAATTTGTTTATCCATAATTCCAACTCCACTGATAACCAAATTATTTAAAAAACTTGTTTGCCGGCATGAATCATTACTATACTTCTATTGAGAAAAATATTAAATACCTATTAATAACTTTTGTTCTATGTGTATATTTGGAAATAATTACCTTTCAATTACCTTGACTCTGGATTTAATAACAAACAAACAAAAACCCATGGGTTTACAATTTAAAATCTAGACTATGTAGAAGCAGATGAAGGAGTCAGAGAAAGGAACTATATCTTACAAATGACACAATTTACCCATAATAGTAATTCCTAGGTAATCTATAACATTTATGTAATAGTGACAAATAATAACAAGAGTCTTAGGCAGCAGAACTTCAATGGCAGGTATTTTCCCTTTAGAAAATCCATGTACTTATCAAAGTCCCAGGTAGGCAGTTTGGTAGTAGCTAAGTCTTCAGACCTGGTAAAGTACAGGTGACAGTGACTCTCAATCATTAAACCAAAACAGAGTTCCAGGCCCTCAAGGGGACTGAGGCATCATGAGTGAAACTAGGAGGAATTTAGAAAGCAAGACCAAAGTGGAAACGTAGTAGTAGAACTCAACCATATAGTGGGGCCATGCACATATATAGGGTGATCCCAAGTGTTGGGTATGATTGGTACCAAGGAGATTTGGGGAAGCAGTTCAGGAGAACAGTGGTAATCACAGGGCCACCATAAATTCTGTGTGTTTAGGAGCAACTGAAACTCATATGCAAATACCTGCCTCAGGGCTCTAGAGCAGGAAAATACTGATCTTGAGATTGCATCAGAAGGTCATAAACTCACAGAATTTAATAGTCCTTGATTACTTTCTATGTGAATTTGGTGATTCTCTGACAAACTGGAAGTTTTTCTCTGTATTTTAGATAAAAGGTGTAGAGATAGGTAAAACAATACGCTAGATGATAGTGGAGGCTAAGAATTTGAGGTATGGAACATAGAAGATATTTTTGAAAACAGATTCATGTTACCTGGGAAAATAACAATTTACTGAATTGTTTTCTTAAGATGAAGTGGAATTGAATATATTATGCAGACATGGGCAAAAGTAGGGTAATAAGAATAAATAATACAATCCTATCAAATAATAGACAAACATGATAATTGACCATACCTTCGCTACACCTCCCATTGGCTAATCAGCACAATATGCAAATTAACCACCAACAAAGATGGTGGCTAATCTGCATACTGCAGGCCGGGCCGGCAGTGCACAATGCTGCCTGCGGGACCCGGGCCCCGGACCCGTGACCCGGCGAGGCAGGGCTGGTAGCACCCGACACTGCCCGCAGGATCTGGGCCTTGGATCCGTGACCTGGCAAGAGAGCAAAGGGTCGGAGAAGGAAGAGAGCCCAGGTGGCAGAGAAGGGAGGGAATCCCAGGGCAAAGCGGTGAAGGGAGGGAGCGAGACAGTGGAGAAGGGAGCAAAGCCCGCCTCGGTGGGCTTCGCTCCCTTCTCTGCTTTGCTGCGGTCTCAGAAAACCCTATTCTTGCAGGAATCTTCCTGCAATGGGCCTCTAGTAATTAATAAACAATAATAAAAAATAAACTGTTTTGCATATTCCAACTGTAAACCAACTTTGCCAACTTCTGTATTTTCCTTCCTTCCTTCCTTCCTTCCTTCCTTCCTTCCTTCCTTCCTCCTTCCTTCTTTCTCTCCTTCCTTTTCCCCTTCCTTTCTAAAGCATTTTAATATGGATGATATTAAGATTGTTTACAATAATCCATTGGACAAAAAGTATGAGTAGTTAGTATTTTTGAATGTTTAATATTTAGTGAATTAAACAGAGGGTGATATAAGAGTATGCCAAGCCTAGATATCTTACTTTTTTCCCTATTCAGCACATTTTGCTTCTTAATTCTGTAGAGGATATTAATTTCTCCCCCCCCAAAAAATAGGGAATTTACTATGAAAACAAATAGAAATTAAGTAATTTTCAAAAGATTTTTTTCAGTGAGAAAATAACAGAATGCTATTGTATAATTCCTAGCCTTTCAATCTTTTCTCATTAAAGTCAAAACACAGAGGAAAGATATAAAAGATATATCATATTTATATAGGCAAATTTTTATGACCAAAATAAAATGAGAGGAAGGAGAGAGCCTAAGCAAGCCTTTTGGGAGAGCTTCTTTGATTCGGGAAATGTTTAGCACCCAGGAACTTTCTAAGAAGTAAAAGTAAAAGATGAGTTGACAGGGGAGACCAAAAAGTTCAATGTGTGTGCATGACTTGCCTTTAAGATTTTTGAAAGTCACCTTTATCAGAATTGTGAGGCTTTTTTTTTTTCCTAAGGAATGAGCTTGACTTTTAAAGAGGCATTGTCATGTATATATGTTGATTATTGCTTTTATTTCAATTTTATATTAGAAATCCCACCAGGGAAGCAGTGTGGAGCTTGTAACAATCTACCCTGACTCAAGTGACTGAAAAAAGTCAACTCTCAGCAGAGCATTATCCAACCTGGGGCTGAGGGTCTGGTTTCCAGTGGCCTTTGGAAATTGAAACTTACTTCCTATTGTATTTGTTGCTACCATACATTAGGCAAGGCTAGTAATAACTGGCTCTTTTAATGATATATTTAACTGTATAGATTCACATTACGGTTTTATTTGGATTCTGACTCTTTGTATTGGGGGCACAAGACAATGGATAATGAGGACAGAGGTCTATGCCTAGATTTTCGGCTCATTTTAGATGTGACTGCATAAATTAGTTACCTGTCCTTTGATTTAGCAAGAGCCGCAATCTATGTTGGCTTTTGGCAAAGCAAACTACAGGTGGTTTCAATGTGAGATGTAGGATCCAGATAATGTGTTGTACTGTTACCAGAGACTCAGACTTCCCCATCATCCATGGGGGCGAGGTGGAGGTTCTTGCAATACTTTTATAAGATGTATTTTCTAAGATTTTCACTGGAGAATGATACGGGAAAAAGCTTTATTTGCATGAAGTAACATTCCTCTGTTTTCAATGTCCCCTGCCCCTTAAACCAGGCCTGAAAAAAGGTGCATCTGGGGTTCCAATAGAGCCAAAAGCAAGGCCATGATCCCACAATGGCCATGAGCTGCATACACACAAGGGAGCGTGCCCCCTGCTACAGGAGAGCCAGGAACTCAGAACACCAGGGAGAATGGAGAAAAAACCATTCTGGCCGCCAACTGGCTTCCAGGTGTGAATGACAGGCAAGCAGGCAGGCACCGTCCCAAGTCACTCAGATCTTACTGGGCATGCACCTAAATTGCCTTTGTCCAGTCCTTCCCCCATTGATCAGCAAGGAATAAACTTGGAAAATGTTAAATGCAAAGTTGTATAAATGGCATGACTCTATTGTCTAGCCTTCCCTTTCCTCCTTTCCTGTTAAATAATAATCAGGTTATTACAAGGGCATCAGCACTTTCCTGTGAATCTTATGTATATTAACTTTTACCTCATAAGACCACAAAGAACAGAAACTTCTTAATATTGTTACAAAGCACTTATAAAAAGTTCATATTGTTGTGGAAATGATAACTAATTATAATAACTACTAGAGGCTTGGTGCATGAAAATTCATGCCCTCGTGGGGGGGGGGGTGTCCCTCAGCCCAGCCTGTGCCCTTTCACAGTCCGGGAGCCCTCAGGGGATGTCCAACTGACAGCTTAGGCCCACTTTCCCTGGGGAGCGGACCTAAGCCGCAGTCTGGCCTCCCTCTGCTGGAGGTGACCAGCGGGCCGATCAGTGGATGGTGCCAGTGGCTAGTGGCCAGCCCCACCCCCATCGCCTTACTGCCACTGCCTGCCTCTCTCTGTGGGAGGCAACCAGGTGGGCCGATCAGGGGATGGTGCTGGCCAGTGAGTGGCCAGCCCACCTCCCCCACCACCACCCCTCTGCCTCTGCTGGTTGCCACCACCCGCGCCCCCATCACCATCCCCTCTCTCTGCCCACTGGCACGAATCTTGGCTGGCCTGGTGCCACCTGCTTCCTGGCCCCACCCCCTGCCAACCAGTTGATCAGCTGTTTGGTTGCTTTGCATATTATGCTTTTATTATATAGAATAGGAAAAGAGCTTATTGAAGGACTCAAAATACCTCACTCCAGGCAAAATCCAGAATGTTCTTTTTTTTTTTTATTGCTTAAAGTATTAGAAAGGGTATTACATATGTGTCTCTTTTTTTTTTTCCCTGCCCTTGACTATCTCCTGGCCTCCCCCACCCCGAGCGTCCCATGTTCATTGGTTATGCTTATATGCATGCATACAAGTCCTTCGGTTGATCTCTTACCCCCCTCCCTCCTGCCCCCCAACTTTCCCCTGCCTTCCCGCTGCATTTTGACAATCTGTTCGAGGCAGCTCTGCCTCTGTATCTATTACTGTTCAAAAGTTTATAATGGTCTCTATTATCCATGAATGAGTGAGATCATGTGGTATTTTAATTGTGCTAATATTATACCAAATAAGTAAGCAAAGATTTTAAGATGATATGTTTTATTCAACAACCTCATTGATATTATTCTCTAGGGTTTTCTCATTTGAGATTGCCTCTGCTAATTGCTTTAACATTTTCAACAAGGATATTACTGAGCCAAGAATGCCCAGTGTCCCAACCACTGTCACAGAGGGCAGGTGAGCCACAGCTGCATGAGGAATAAAATCACAGCTGGAATGCTGCTCTTGTTTGTCAAATTCTAAATACTTTATATTGAAATATAGTGCTCAAGTCTGGAAATACAATGCTACTAATTCTGTAGGAAAACTGTCCAATATTTTCTAATTTTTTTCTAAAATGTTAAGCAAAAACTATATAAATTTTGGGAATTTTATCTGTCTTTTAAATTTATTTAATCCTCTTAGTGAATCTCAAGTCATATTAAGACCACCACTTAATAAAACAGAATACAATACTGTTGGCAAAGAAAAGCTTTAGATTGCCATATTGTCTTCAGTATGGCAAAGCCATATCTGAATAGAATTTACTCATAATCTGAAAAACAAAAACAAAAAAAAGGTTGGTGGAAATTATAATAGAAGCACATTTAATAAAACAGTAGATAACTGCTACTTTTTGACATAAGAAAATTACACATAGAAATACTAAATTAATTAAACCATTTCATTAAATAATAACCTGATTTATAATAATTTTTGCCAAATACACTTGATCAGAGACCTATCCAGAATTCTATTCTCTGAGGTAAGAATCCAGACAAACAAGTTGACTTCATTTAACTTTCAAATAGGGGAAAGTAATTTATGGAAAAGCTCTTTTTCTTGGCATTTGTCTGTTTTCTCCTTTATTTCCACTTGATCTCTTTTCTTCTGTGGGCCATATTTTTACTGTCCTATTTTTTTACTTCTTAACAAGGAAAGGTTCCCAGAAAGAACAAGTAACATTTTTAAGTGAATATAAGACTCTTAGCTTCCTATTAAATAATAACGGCATTCTATTTCAAAGATCTATAAATAAAATTGTTATGTTTACTTCTACTCAATTTGAAGGCTGGAATGGAAAGGCCAAAAGGCCTTGTTAATGACTGTTGCTGCCAACAATCCATTTAGAAATGTTGTGTAAAAAATTTGAAAGCCAAGTTTAGATATTTCAAAATATTAACAATGACTGCCCTTTACATAGTGCAGCTGATACAAGCTTGTGAATTCCTTATTTACTAAAACTTCTCACTACCTTTTCCATAGAGTATATACAATTACCTACCATTGCATTTGTACTAATGAGCGGTATTAGGTGTTTGCCAATATAATCATTCTTCCTTATAAAAGACAAGGATTCATTTCTTAATATTTCTCTCTTTATCTGACTTTTTCTGTTTTTAAAAAATATATTTTATTGATATTTTTTACAGAGAGGAAAGGAGAGGGATAGAGTTAGAAACATCAATCAGCTGCCTCCTGCACATCCCCTGCTGGGGATGTGCCCGCAACCAAGGTACATGCCCTTGACCAGAATCGAACCTGGGACCCTTCAGTCCATAGGCTGATGCTCCATCCACTAAGCCAAACTGGTTAGGGCCTGACTCTTTCTCTTAAATGACATGTGTCTTTGCTTAACCAATTTCCTTGAAATATAGTATTGTTACATTCTGAATGTATGGCTTCTCAATGTAAATATCAAAGCCCTAACCCCAATGTGGTGGTATTTTGGGGATAGGACCTTTGGGGAGGAATTAGTGTTAGGTAAGGTCATGAGTATAAGAAGAGACACCAGATACCTTGTTTTCTACCCCCTGCCCCCCACCTGTCTCCCAGGGGAGGAAAGGGAGAAGACAGCAGTCTGCAAGCCAGGAAGAGAGCTCTCAACAGAACCAGATCATGCTGGTAGCCCCATCTTAAATTTCCAGCCTCCAGAATAGTAAGAAATAAAAGTTTATTGTTTACAAGCCACCCAGGCCATGGCATTTTGTTATAGTATCCCAAAAGAACTAAGACACGGGCCAAGCTAACACAATCACAATAGTTATTATTTTTTTATTCCAAATAGATGTGACAAGAATATACCCAATTCAAGCAGCTTTCTTGATCATTCCTCCCTCATTAAGGTCAAGTTTACAACCATAATTCAATGAATGACTCAGTGCTTTGTTTCTTCTATGTATTTACTTAGCATTAATGTTTTACCAAGAGACAATGGTGCCTTTCAAATACTGCCACTGTTTTTAATACTGTAATATTCAACAAGATGCAGGATCTTGTATATATATTTCAAAAGATGGAAAAGGGCAAACTTTCTAAAGATTTTGGTGATAAATTCTAGAACTGGAAATTTACTCCTTATTCTAGATAATAAAAGATACCGTACAAAACTACATTTAAAAATAATTGTGCCTGTATGCTTTAAATTAGTATAAAACTGTTCATTACTTTGCAAATTGACTGTAATAGTCATTACTAAATGAAATAATAAATAGAAACAATGAAAAGAACAAGCTTTGCTATTTGTGAGTTGAGCAGCATTTACCTCCCCAATAGCTGAGGCAAGCTTATAATTTTTTAATCAGAGGAAAGTAGCAATTTTACTATTTCAACTAGATTATAATATATAATCTTGTTGTTTTTTGCTGTAAAGCCGTAGCTCCAAGCTGTGCTGTCATTGGCATGGTTGTAGGAGGCAAAAAATAAAAATAAGAATGTTTTCATATATGTGCAACTCTATCTGCATTTTTTAGAATATTGCAATGAATCTCAAATTATTGCAATGAATCTCAAGTTATTAACTAGGCTAATTGACTACATGGAACAAATTAGTGTGAACCTCATCCATTTAATATAGTCATGAAAAATTGAAAATGTCTTTTTAAATTAGCCAACATAGAAAGGAAAATATTACTAGGGAATTTTTAATGTGACATATAACCCATTGACATTTTAATTAATGTTAAGTTTGTATATAATATATATGCATATTACATATTGTACATAATAAAAGGGTAATATGCAAATTGACCCTAACAGCAGAACGATCAGGACAACTGCTTGACCAGGCACTATGAGATGCACTAACCACTTCTCAGTCCTTTTCCCCAGCCAGCAGGCTCCCATCAATGGGGAACTGGGGGTGGGTGGCAGTAGGGGGTGGGGGAGCTGCAGGTAGCCAGGGAAGATGGCCCTGATCACAGGCCAGGCCTAGGGACCATACCTGCACATGAATTTTGTGCACTGGGCCTTTATTACATATATATATATAAATAGAATGCCAGCTAATAGCAAATGCTATAAAAATAAGAACCCGTATATTAATTACTAGAGGCCCGGTGCATGAAATTTGTGCACGGGGGGCGGAGGGTCCCTCAGCCCAGTCTGCCCCCTCTCACAGTCCGGGAGCCCTCAGGGGATGTCCTACTGATGGCTTAGGCCTCCTCCCCGCGTGGAGTGGACTTAAACCACAGTCTGGCCTCCCTCTGCAGGAGGCACCTAGCTGATCAGGGGAAGGAGCCACCCCATTACCCTGTTGCTGTTGCCACTGCCGGCCACCACAGGTGCAAGGTATTTTCATCAACACGGACTCCAGTCCCTTCACCATGAAAAAATGACAGCTTTCTTTAGGCATTTTCAAGGTGTGTCTTTCATGGGATATGACATTTCTTTCTTTCTTTTTTTTATCCTCACCTGAGGATATTTTTCCATTGATTTTTAGAGAGCGTAGAAGAGAGAGGGAAATAAAGAGAGAAACATCAGTGTGAGAGGGACACTTCGATTGGTTGCCTCCTGTATGAGCCCTTGGTTGCCTCCTGCATGAGCCCTGACCTGGGCCCCAGCCAGGAGGAGCCTGAAACCTAGGTACATGCCAGACACTCACTTGAGAGAGGTGCTTAGTATGCAATTCAAAACAGACACAGTTCTCATCCTCATTGTACATAGAGTTAAGTGGAAGAGCTGAATACTACATAATCTACAACAAAATTCAGTAACATTTGTTATAATGCTATAAAGGAAGAAAAAGGAGACAAGTGGCAGGGAAATGTTTGGTAGAGTAGGTGGGATGGGTTCTAGAAATATTTTGCAATGATCTTGTCTGTTCGTCCAACTCTATAGTGATGCTTCCCACCACCCTTAACTTTTACCTCTTTTCTCTCTGTCCATATTTCTTCATTGTTCCTAAACTTTGCTGTAGTTCTAATTCTAACCCTAAACTTCTCTCTAGCCTGTGTTACTGCCATGGTCTCCTACTTGGTCTTTCCTTTTCCTCGTCTGATCCTTCTATCAGTTGTTGTTCACATAGCAGGCTAGGTCATTTCACTTCCTTGATTAACATACCTAAGAAGCTTTCTGTTAAATTTACAATAAAATTCCAGCTTCTCACATGACTGCCCCTTATGCACTTTTAATGTTCTTTGTTCTGTACAGTTTTGTTTAGTTGAGAATGGATTTATACACCATAAAATAAAAGCTGTCCAAATACAGTGATGGCTCTTATCTGAAAGCCATGTTAAGAACAAGTCCCTGTAAAGTTAACTACCTTGCTCTATTCGTCCATTTTCTAGTCATCTACATAGACCTTTAACCAAACATGGAAGATAATTTACAGATCAATTTGGGGCCTATTTCTCTTTGGGCCCCAATTTAATTTTAACTCTTGGACACATAGGCAAATATTTATTCTTATGGTGACAAATATCAATTCAGTACAAGTTTATATTTATTTATTTATCTATCTACATATCTGTCTGTCTCTCCTATTAATATGTCTAGATACAAATAGATATCTATCCATTTGGATAATATATGCAATTAAAAAATAATGTGGTACTTAATTTGGAATTCTAGCATTCTTATTAAAATATTTTTTAACTAAATATAGGGCAGGGTGGGCAAACTTTTTGTGAGTGCATGCCAAAATCAGAAAAATCTCTGACTCAAAATTCTTCTGCATGCCAACCCTAATTTTTTGAGAACATGTTACACCTAGTTGATATCTCTTAAGGTGTATGTATGTGAAGAACCTTGAAGAAATAATAAAATTCATTTGAGTGACAAATCACAATATATGATGTTGAAAAATACATTTATTTTTTAATGTATACATGTTATGTAAAATTATTTATTTATCTAAGATGAACCTACATTGAATTTATCTGAAAAATAAAAAAGTTGATATTAAGAATTGTAAATGGAAGAATATAAGAGAGGGTATCGCGTGCCAGCAAAAGTTACTGGGGTGCCATGTTTGGCATGTGTGCCAGGGGCTGCCCACCTCTGATATAGGGGAATCAATAACAAAGAAAAATTAGAATTGTTTAGTACTCCCCCTGTAAAATTTCTGTATACTCATTGTCAAATTGTATAGGGTACCCCAAAATTCACGCAAGAAGTAATTTTGATAGAAAACACAGGTTTATAATTAAAAAGTGTACGTTTTTTATTGATTCATAAAGGATACAGTATAGGGTTATGTATGGAATAGCACATCAGGTAAATGGCCTCCATGGTTTTGCTGGCACATACACAAAGCCATGATCTTCATTGGTCTTCATTGTCCCTGCTCCTGGGCCATAATTGGTACTTGGTAATGCTTATCAAATTGAAGGGATTGAAATCAAAGGGCAACAGATATTAGAATCTGATTCAATAAACCAAGTAAAATTAGGCTTTTATTTATTTATTTATTTTGATAATGTTCATGCAAAATTCAAATGTTGCATGAATTTTGGGACACCCTATATAACTTGTCTAGCTCCAATTAGCGTTTTTGTAAAAGAAAGGAGTCAAAGTGAGGTTCTCTTCCACCCTTAAATTTCTATGACTCTAGGAAGTGCTTTTGAATTTAGAAAATGTAAAACACAAATTATTATCTTAACCAATGTCACCCCAATAAATTTAACTAAAAAATAGATTTATCCTCAAAAAAAAAAAAAGAAGAGTATTTTCATGGATCCTGACCATATATTTAAATTATCCTACATAATAAAAGCCTAATATGCTAACTGTTCGATCATCCAGCTGGCCATTCAAACAATCAAAGCATGATATGCTAATGATATGCTAAGGTCACTCAACTGCTTGCTATGATGTGCGCTGACCACGAAGGAGCAGACTGTCAATTGGTCAACCAGTCACTATGACGTGCACTGACCACCAGGGGGTAGATGATCCGACCAGTAGGTTAGCTTGCTGCTGGGGTCCGGCCTATCGGGACTGAACAAGACGAGCCGGACAAGCCCTGGAGCCCTCCTGTAGTCCCTTCCCAGCCCCACTCGTTCACAAGTGGGGTCCCTCGGCCTGGCCGGCACCATCTCACAATCTGGGACCCTTCAGGGGATGTCGGAGAGCCAGTTTTGGCCCGATGGCAGAATGACCAGTCACCATGACATGTACGGACCACGAGCGGGCAGACGATCAACTTAGGGGCTGCCCCCTGGTGGTCAGTGTGCTTTCACAGGGGGAGTGCTGCTCAGCTAGAAGCCAGGCTCACGGCTAGCGACCACAGTGGCAGTGGCAGGAGCCTCCCCCGCCTCCACGGCAGCGCTAAGGAAGCGGGCCTAAGCCATCAGTCGGACATACCCTGAGGGCTCCCAAACCGTGAGAGGGTGCAGGCTGGGCTGAGGGACGATCTCCCCTTCCTGAATGCACCAATTTCATGCACCAGGCCTCTAGTTTTATTATCATTAAACATTGCAAACAAAAATATGGGTTATAACTTCTTTTGTGTGTAAATGTTATACATTACAAAAGTGAAAATAATTAATACATTAAATAGAAATAAAACTATAATTACTATAAAATTAAATATAAGAATATAAATTTAACATACTATGTAACATTATTTTGTTATTTTTAAACTGTTGGATTTACTAATTGAAATACATATTTGATTTTTTAATCTTTCACATTTTATTATTTTGATTTTTGTGATTTTTATCATGATGCACTATGATATGTGAACATGGTTTCATTCTTTTTTTTAGTTGAAGTCATTTAATCATATATAGGGGTTGGCAAAAATAGATTTACAGTTGTGAGTATATGAAACACAGTTTATTGTTGTATTATTATTTATTAATTATTGTATTGTTTTTCATATAGACAACTATAAGCCTACTTTTGCCCACACCTATATGCTAAGAATGAAGGAAGCAAACAGAATTAAAATCATTTGTATTACCATTTGCCTGAAAGAATGAGTTAACATTGAAACGGTAAACCTGGAAGGCAGAAAAAGGAATTTGCCAGAACTTGGCCATGTTTTTCCATGCAGCAAATGCTTGAAAAAGAGAAATCTTAAATCCAAAGGACATCATTAAACCAATATTAAAGAGTTCACTTGTTCTAGAACACAAATAATTTCTTTTACCTGTGGCTTAAATAAAATAAACCTTAATGCCATTTATCTCCCCTTATTTCTGGTCATAGTCACAAAACAATATTTTGATTACCAACTTAACATTTCTGGTACCTTTACAATGGGAAGGAAATGCTCTGGATGTAACACACAAATATTTTAGTCACTAGAAAAGCATATTCCACACCAGGATGTAGTCAGAGAGGGCAGGAAATTCTCCTCCCACTCCTCTGGCTTTACTGAGATACAATTGACATATAATATATTGAACTTTAAGGTGTACCATGTGATGATTTGATGCACTTCTATATTGCAGAATGATTATTGCAATAAGGTAAGTTAACACCTGCATCACCTCACACAATTACCACTTTTTATAGTGATAACTTTTCAGATCTACTCTCTTAGCAGCAAGTATAAAAATACAGTATTATTAGTTTTACTTACAGTCACATGCTGTGCGTTAGATACCCAGAATGTATTCATCTTATAACTGGAAGTTTGTACCTTTTGACCAACATCTCCCCATCCATCCCACCCCCAATTCCTGGCAAGTACCATTCCACTCTCTATTTCTGTGAATTTGAAATTTTTAGATTTCACATTTAAATGAGATCATACAGTATTTGGCTTTCTCTATTTGACATATTTCATTTAGTATAATGTCCTGAAGTCCATTCATATTTTCATAAAAGGCAGAATTTCCTTCATTTTTATGGCTGAATAATATTTCATCTCTTACATATTCATCTATTAATGAACATTTAGTACAGATATCTCTCCAAGGTAGTGATTTAATTCCTTCAGATATATACTCAGTAGTGGGATTGCTGGTCTTATCCTAATTCTATTTTTAAATTTTGTTGAAGAATCTCCATACTGTGTTCCACAGGAGTCATCTTGGTGCTGGAGTGGGCCAAAGCTGGGTCTGTGCTGAAGCTGGGTGTGTTCACTTCACTTTCCTCCCACCAGACAGTTGCTTCTCTCTCTCTCTCTCTCTCTCTCTCTCTCTCTCTCTCTCTCTCTCTCTCTCTCTCTCTCTCTCTCACACACACACACACACACACACACACACACACTGGCCTGCCCAGAGTTGGAGGAGGGGTGATGGCAGTAATCTGAATCTATTTTTCCCACCGTCATCAATGAGTCTTTTCCACCTAAGTACTGAAATCCCTCACCTGGAATCATAGTTCTTGTGAAGGCATTGTAATGCACAGAAAGCTAAAGACCCTTATAAACTGATGAACAAAAATAGATACAGAGGCAGAGAAGCATTGAACAGGCTGTCAAATTACAGCAGGAAAGCTGGGGAGGGTTAGGTGAGGGAGGTAATAGATCAACCAAAGGATTTGTATGCATCCATATAAGCATAACCAATGGATGCAAGAAACTGGGGGTGGGGGGGGGGGGGAGGATATATATTTTCAATAATTAATGTATTCTGATACTTTATAATTGTATTGATAATTTACCAACCTAGTCTAAAACAGAATGAGGGGTGTGATAAATGCTATCCATACTGCTGCTTATTAATATTGTATGTAGTGCTAACTATTCTTGAATTTTACATTTGAAACTATGTTTTTGGTGCCTAAGGTTTTATTACTTTTAATGTTCATCAAATAAAATTATCCTATCTGCTCATAAACAACAACAACAAAAAAACACCTGATGTTTTATATTGTTTTGTTTTGCTACATTAAGGCTGTGTGTGGTGATGGTTAATACCTTTTCCCTGTATTTTTTTTTCTTTTCTTTCATAAGAAGGGAGGTATACTGAGGCATCCTGCTAGCCTGTCTCTACCTACACATTAACCCTTCTCCTGGGAGAAGTACAGATTTAATTTTCTTTTTACATTTTTATGGATTTCAGAGAGGAAGACAGAGGGAGAGAGAGATAGAAACATCAATGATGAGAGAGAATCATGCCCCACAATAGGGACCGAGCCCACAACCCTGGCATGTGTCCCCAAACCGGAATTGAACCCGGGACCCTTTGGTCCGCAGGCTGGTGCTCTATCCACTAGCCAAACCAGCTAGGGCACATTTGATGGGAGTTTGGAATGAGAAACTGGGCATGTTGTCCACCTCTTTTCACTACTCTTTTTTTCTCCCAAGGATTCATCTTTGCCTGTCTAATTATTTATAAAGAGTTGATAATTTGTTAGTTGAAAATTTAAATTCAACTTCTTAAGAAGAAAATAAACCTGAACTTTCTCATTAGGTGTCTTTTCATATGTGGAGTATGCTTATATTAATGTTTAGCTATTCGTCAAAAAGCAAGAAAAAGTATATATATATATTAAAAAAACACCTCACAACACTTGAAGTTCCTGTATAGCTTCTAGGGATTTATAAACTTTAGTTTGAGTAATGCAATAATCAATAGTAACATTAATAAAATAAATATTGTAAAAATGAGAGTTTTTCTTTTTAAAAACTTTTTGGTATTATGCTAAACTTAGGAAGTTATTTAAGAGATTTGAAATTTATATATAAATAAACACTGATATATCTTGATTAAAAGAGCAATTTTATGCATTTTCAAACAAAATATCTTCACATATATTTTGTTAATGCAAATATATACATATTGAATGAGCCAAACTTTTGACCAGAAGTGAAGCTAGACTTTGAAGAAGCAGCTAGAAGTGGAAACTTGTGATACTTGTTTAATTTGCTATTATGTTTTTTCATATGTTCAGTCAGCCATAATATTTTTAAAAATATTTTTCATTGATTTTAGAGAGGAAGGGAAAGGGAGAGACATATAGAAACATCAGTGATGAGAAAAAATCATTGATTGGCCACGTCCTGCATACCCCCCACTGGGGATCAAGTCCACAACCTGGGCATGTGTCCTCACCAGGAATCAAACCTAGACATCCTGGTTCAAAGATCAAAGCTCAACCTCTGAGCCACACTAGCTGGGTGAGCCATAATATTTATCTTACACCCTCAAAATTTAATTGTGCACATATTACATATCATTATTTAACATGTTGACTTTTGCCATCTCTTGGACTAAGGTCATGTAAAACTATGTGGACTTTTACATTATTATCTGACTAGAGGCCTGGTGCACAAAAATTTGTGCACTCGGGGGGGTCCCTCAGCCCGGCCTGTGCCCTTTCGCTGTCTGGGACCCCTTGGGAGATGTCCACCGGCTGGCTTAGGCCTGCTCCCTAGGGGATTGGGCCTAAGCTGGCAGTCAGACATCCCTCTGGCAGCCCAGGAGGCCTCGGGGGATGTCCACTTGCCATCAGGGAGCAGGCTTAAGCTGCAGTCAGACATCCTTAATGCTGCTGAGGAGGCGGGAGAGGCTCCCACCACCGCCGCTGTGCTGGAAGCTGTCAGCCTGGCTTGTGGCTGATCAGAGATCCCCCTGTGGGAGCGCATTGATGACCAGGGGGCAGCTCCTGCATTGAGCGTCTGCCCCCTGGTGGTCAGTGTGTGTCATAGTGACCAGTCATTCCCAGTCATTCTGCTGTTAGGGTCAATTTGCATATGACCCTGTTATTATATAGGAGTGCCTGGCCAGCCTGGGTGAAGGGCTGATGGCTGTTTGCAGGCTGGCCACAGCCCCTTCAGGGTGGGGATCCCTGCTGGGGTGCCTGGCCAGGTAGTCACTCTGGCTGGTGGGTGTTGCTTAGGGCATAGAGAAGGTATGGCCAATTAGCATCTTTGTCTTTTATTAGTGTAGATATGCTATTAGAGGAGTGAGACCACTGTCCTAGACACTAATCAACAGTCATTGTTTTTGTGCAATTTAGGAGACTCTTGCCATATTATATATTCCTTGGGCTAAAATCAATAGTAAAAATCCATCCCAAACAGTTTTCCACAAATATTTTTGCTTAGCTTGGTTTATTTTGAAAAATCACAAAAGTTTAAACAATTTATAATTGGGTTCTTATTATGCAACAAATTGTTATATGCTGGTCTTTTTTAAAAAGACAGTATTTTAAGAGAAATCAATAAAAGAATAAAGAAATTCTATTTTAAGCCAGAGAAAAACAACACTTTATATGAACCATCTGCTTAAACAATAGCTGGGACAATAGCAAGAAAATAAACACAATTCCTTTGTTCCCTTTCTTCCTACTCATTCTCTTAACTTAAGTCAGTATTCTAATGGGCTCCCTGAAATATTGATTTCTCAGTTTCCAGTCTGAGAAATGGTACCCCGAGCGCATTTCACGAATCCATGGAATGGTGTCGTGTTCAACCCCCTAAAGGATGATGACTCTTGAACACATCTGTTCTTGCTTCCTGTTTTGTGGAAGGGGACAAACTATTTGTTGTGATCTGAATGGTCCTGTCCAGGGGAGATGCACTTCCTTAAAAATACTTATTTCAGTGTAAGCAGACAAAATTCTAAGATTCTGAAAAATAGAAAATAAGGATTCATTAATGGATTTCTGAAGATTTGGTTGTTAGTGTTTCATTGTTGTTTTAGGGATGTTTGTTAAAATAGAGCTATCCTTTAGAAAATAAAATACCTTAATTTTCTATCATCTTGTGTGTGTTTGTGTGTGTATATCTGTGTGTACATTATTATAATGCTGAATTCTATTAACAAATCTTTATATCCCTACACAAATTATATACAGATTAAATATAGAAAGGGGAGAGCACCTGGAAGAAAGAGGTGGATTAGTTTTTGTAAATTGGGGAACTAAGATTGTCATTAAAGGAAATAGTTCCTGCTTTTCACCTTCCAGTCAGTTTCCTTTAGGTTTGCATTTCCTGTGGCCCTGCTAGTTGGGTGAATCATATGACTAGTTCTGGCTGAAGAATGGAAATGAAAATAATGTGTGCCAATTTTATGTCAGAGCATAAAAGGCCCACTTGTCCAGCTTCCTTTTGACGTGGTTATGTAATGTTCCAGAAGGTGGCTACTCCGACACTGCTCTGGATTTCCCAGGCATTCCTCAAAGCACGTGTACTTTGAAAGAAAAAGAAACCTTTGTTTTCAGCCAGGGTGATTTTTAAAATTTATTTTATTGTGAGTATTATAGATATACCCTATGTTCTCCCCTTTCCCCTCTTCTACTCGTCTCCCACCCACCCCCAGGCCTTCATCTGTCTATTGCCTGTGTCCAGGGGCTATGCATATATGCTTATAAGTTCTTTGGTTAATCTCTTCCCGGGCCACTGTGATTTTAAGTTTATTATGAACCATAATGTAGTCCAACCTGATTAATATATATCAAACCACTTCAATAATTTCAAAATTTTGTTGAAGGCCTGACTTCTATATGATATGAATGTTTAGTCAAACCATATGTACTTTATTTCATATGGATATATGGAATAACAAAGCCACTTAATATTTGTATATCCTTCAATAATTTTTAAAATATTTTCACATGTATCTGACTTTTTTATAAAACAATCACATTAGAAAACAGGAACAAGTATTATTATTATTATTACCACTGTTTATGAATAAACAATTGAGGCTAAGAATGGCTAAACACTTTGCTATTCACTGGTAGAGCCAAGACTTAAATACTTGGATATGTGATGGTTTGTTATTTTTCTCCCTCCACCACTCTCTCTTCACAAAATCTTTCTAAGCATTCTAAAAATTCCAAACATATAAGTTATGTGCAGTCAGAAAGTTAATAGACCAGATCCTCCATTAGGATGAAATTCATGATCATTGAAAGCCTTAACTACAGAGCCAGGATCTGTATATGCAGTTAAGATGCATAATCATTGATTTTGTGCAAGAGGAAACTAGTGCAAATTATGCAAATGTCTTTATTGGGAAATTACTAAAGTATTGGTTAAATAGTCCTGCAGGGGTAGAACTATGTATTTTTCTTGAAATTAAGACTATGAAAATTAGTCTATTACAGTAAAATTGAGGAAGGTATTTTTATCTTTTTTATTGGGAGTCATTGGAACAGCCAATATTCACAGAAACTCTGTATTTCTGTGAATCCTAAGATGATTCTTGAAAACTAGTAAATGATTTCTTATTAGAATGGGGGTGGGGAGAAGGGAGCAGTGGGAGAAATTTAAAAAAAAAATCATAATGTATTTATTATCAAGAAGAAAAAGAGACAAAACCACAAGTACAAGAATCCTGGGCATTTCCTTCATATTTATCATGCCATCAATATTGTATAAACTTTGCCTAAAGGATTGTTTAAGACATGATGTTCACAGGAACTGCTTCCAGGATTTGAAGAAAAATATTTTATCTTTTGCCTTAAGAGGGAATGTGTTAAATGTTTGTAGGAATATAGTGGCACTTCTGGAAGCAAATCTCCCACTGTCTTCACATCCAACCAGGTGTGAATTGCGAAACCTGCATGCGCAACTTCCATCACAGTGGAAAGAAGGAATCAATAGAGGTTGTTAAATGGAAACTCTCTTAAATAAACCATTTTAACATTCTTCTCCTTAAAAACAAGTTTATTTTTAAAAGTGGAACTTCTATAGAATGCCTCAGTTTGAATATCAATGTAATAATCCAGATAAACTAGTATCTTGTTCACCATCTTTCCTAGTAAATATGAATTATGCACATGGGCTAGTTTAATATGTTTTCTTAAAGAATTTAGAGTATAGCCTTGCAACAAAAAAGTCACTCAAAACCCTCTTCAATTTAATTGTTCCATGCTATCAATTATCTGTACATATATGTATACAGATTAAGATACTTTTTCATCTGAAGGGATTAAAGAAGAAAATTTTTTTGATACTAGAGAACTATATGCTAGGACCTAAGGAAAGCCTGGTGCCTGCACCTATATCTTAAAGAACCAGAAAAGGAATAGATGACACTTTCAGGTTTTAAGGGGTAAAGAATAGGATTTTCTGTAACTGGGCAGGAACAAGCTGTCAAAATACGTAACTCTGATATCAGCCATATGTTCCATTTCCCAGCTATTAAGGTCTCCTTCAGTACAGATGATTATTTAGACTTTTTAAAAAATATATATTTTATTGATTTTTTACAGAGAGGAAGGGAGAGACATAGAGAGTAAGAAACATGGATGAGAGAGAAACATCAATGAGTCGCCCCCTGCACACCCCCTACTGGGGATGTGCCCGCAACCAAGGTACGTGCCCTTGACCAGAATCGAACGTGGGACCCTTCAGTCTGCAGGCTGACGCTCTATCCACTGAGCCAAACCGGTTAGGGCTAATTAGACTTTTTAAGTCAGGCAATTTACACCTGTGATATCATACATCTCTTGAGGCCGATGGGTCTGAAAACCTCAGGATGCTAGAGATCCTTGAGGGTTGGCAGGAGGAGGAGGGAACAACTCCAAAATCTGTTGCAGTTGCTCTTTTTAACAATGCTGATGGCTCATAGCAATGTTCCATTAAGGGGAATGAGTTCTGGGTCACAACTTATCAATAAGGGCCAGAGACGAATAGGGTGTGATTATCAAAGACAAACTTTCTGAAAGCTTTGCTCTGAATAAAGCTTCAGTTAGCCTGCATAGAATTTTTATTCTATCCTGAAAAAATAATTGGTGAACACTAGTGAGGATAGAGAGTAGGCCATACTAGTAGTATGTTTAAAGAATTGAGATTAAGTATATAGATGTCCCAGTAGTATTTCTAGTTTACTTCCCATTGTGTCAGCAGTTGAAGACTGGGGAGGAGGCTGTGGCCTGGGACCCATAGGATGGACGTATGAATAAGAACCCTGAGTAAGGAGAAGGTGTCTTCACAAATTACAAAAACCCGCATGATTCATGTGGACAGCCTCTGACTTACCATGGTTCGCCTTATAATTTGTTGACTTTACAAAAGGGATATACTATTCTTTGAACTTCAAATTCTGATCTTTTCCTGGGCTAGCGATATGCAGTACCATGCTCTCTTGTGATGCTGAGCAGACAGCATGAGGGTAAGCATCTGATACGCTACAGTGTGGCCAGCGTTTGGGGGATATTGTGTTTTCACTTCTCATCGTGTGTATGAAACACCCATCTGTGTTTTCTGCTTCTGGTGAGAAGAAGAGGCAATTACTCCTGAAATGAAATTCAAGATTTGGTTTACCCAGTTTGTAGGCTAATGTAAGTGTTCTGAGCAGAAGTGTAAGTAGGCAGGCTAAGCTGTGATGTTGGGTGAGACACTGGTTAGATGTAGTAAATGAATTTTGACTTACAGTATTTTCAACTTATGATGGGTTTAGCAAGATATAAGCATCCTGTATTAGAGGAGCATTTGTAGTAATGCAAATATTCTTATTTGTTTAATTTAATAATTCTAAGACATTTTCATTGTTTACAAATGGGTTCGGCATGTAACTTAAAAAATTGGCCAAATATATCAGAAGTTGTTAGATTTCACAGTTATTCAGAGATTGAATTTGAAATGGCAACCAGTTTCTTGAATTCATAATGTATCTTTCTTCCCAGGAAGTGATAGCACCTTAAGCACAGTAATAAAATTCACAAATTCTTTTTCCCCCACTTCTTTTCACAATAGATGTGGGTTTCATTTTGCTTTGTTGACAAAGTTATTGGAAAGAATAAAATACCATCAGTGCCCAAAATATTACTGTGGTCATCAATGGCCAAAGGTACCACAGACTATCTTAATAAAAAATTGATCATTCAATTTCCAATGTCAGTGAACAGGAACACATGCCCAGAAAATGAAATTTATATATAATCAATCCATCTAGATAAGATGGCATCTCCGTCATAAGGGAGGCAAAGAGCTCTGTATAAGTAATATGAAGATCTGGGTTCCAGTTCTTCTTTGCCACTTATACTATATGTGGGACATTGGGGAAATTCAGACTCGGGCTCCTTGTGTATAATGTTACAACTAAGGTCTTTGCTGGTTCTATGCACTGTGAGTGCTAAGGGGTATTGTAGAGCTATCTGATGTAAGGGTCATTAAGATTGAAAAGCCTTTTTAAAATATATTTTTATTGATTTCAGAGAGAGAAGGAGAGAGAGAGAGAGAGAACAATGATGAGAGAGAATCAACGATTGGCTGTCTCCTGCATCCCCCACACTGGGGATCAAGCCCCGCACCCTGGGCATGTGCCCTTACTGGGAATCATAGGTTGAGGCTCAACCGCCGAGCCATGCCAGCCTGGCAGAAAGCCTTTTATGTGATTCATTTGGCAGAATATCACTTGGATCGAGGGGCGGGGAGGTGATACTGTATTAATTGAAATCTTTCAGACCCTTCATTAGCATTCCCATCACTCATTCACTGTATACAATAAATCTAGATCAATACCTAAATCTATGGGAGCTGATTCTAAGAAATACTCAGGAGTAATTTTATTCATTCATTGATTTAGCTAACATTCTACAAATATTTATTGAATAGTAATTACTGGTGAGACACTATTTTACATAGACTGTATATAAGAAGAAACTTCCTGCTCCCGCAGAACTTGGGTTATATTAAATGCTGGTGTGCTTCCTAGCTAGGATTCTTAGGGCCAGGTATCCGAGATCTGATCTGGGGGAGGACCTCCTTCCAAACATCCCTGCCAAAGAGAAGCGAGCCGGCCTTGCCTAAGCTTGGGGAAAGGAACAGCTGCTGAGATTCACCAAGAACAAACACTAGGTCATAAATTTTAAAAATACATGGTGTCCCCAAACATGTGCACATACTTTGAATAATTATAAAATCAGTGTTTATTAACATACAGTCCATTTCAAATTTTAAAAGAATCTACAGAAATGAATACTGTTTTTGTCAACGTTTCCAAACTGATGACCACTCTAGTGCATGCACTGCTGACAATGCAAAGCAATGGAATTGCAAACATCAATAATCACTTTGTTTGGTATTTGTCACCTTCAATTCACCAACTGTCGTCGGTTTTCTACTGTAAACTTTATCTTTTATGTATCCCCATTAAAAAAAAGTGGCACTTTAGGATTCATTTTCTTTGTTCAAAGCTTAGCCCGGCTTCACCATTATTTCAAATCAGTTAAACCTGAAAAGGGATGAAAAGTAAGTTATCAGCTGTTAAAGTGTGTATACATTTTTGGGACACCCTATTAATGTCAGTATTAATTATGCTTATTAGGAATAATTTATATCAGAGAAAAGGAATTATATCAGGCAATACCATTAAATTCAGAGTGATTATGTTTTAGGTCTGAAAGAAAATTATTATTATTATTATTATTATTATTACTAGAGGCCCAGTGCACAAAAATTTGTGCTCTCGGGGGGGAAGGAGGGGGCCCTCAGCCTGGCCTGTGCCCTCTCGCAGTCTGGGACCCCTCGGGAGATAACGCCCTGCTGGCTTAGGCCTGCTCCCGGGTGACAGAGGGCACGCCCAATCCCTAGGTGCAGCCCCTGGTCGGGCTCAAAGCAGGGCCGATTGGGGGGTTGGGGCACCGTCCCCTGTCACACTCAAGGCAGGGTCGATGGGGAGGTTGTGGCGCCACCCTCTATCACCCACAGAGCAGGGCTGATCAGGAGGTTGGGGCGCCGCCACCCTCACACTCAGGGTAGGGCCGATGGGGAGGTTATGGCTCTACGCTGTCACACACAGAGCCGCAGGGCATTCAGGGGGTTTGAGCGCTGCCCCCTGTCATGCTGATCCCGGTGCCGGAGGCCTCTCGGCTCCGCTGATCCCGGTGCTGGGAGGCATATTACCCTTTTACTATATAGGATAGAGGCCTGGTGCATTGATGGGGCTGGCTGGGTTGCCCTGAAGGGTGTCCTGGATCAGGGGGGGGGTCCCCACTGGGGTGCCTAGCCAGCCTGGGTGAGGGGCTGAGGGCTGTTTTCAGGCTGGAGAGTGACGGAAGATCCCAACCCACACTTTTTTTTAAATTCTGGGCCAGCTTTAGCTCTGAGGCTCCAGCTCTTAGGCCTCCCCTGCTGAAAGTAGGTATCTGGTTTGTTTCAGTTCGAAACAATGTAGAACTCCAGCTCTGACTCCAGCTCTGAGTTTCCAGCTCGCTGAAAGCTGGTTTCTGGGTTTTTTTTTAGCTTCTATATTTGTTAAAATGTTTCAAACTGCAGGCTCAGAGGCCTGCAAGGCAGGCGGGACGTTGATTTCCTCCGTCACTGAAGCAAGCAAGCCTCATGTTAGTTTCAAGCTGCCTGGCTGCCCGCCGCCATCTTGGCTGCCAGTTAATTTGCATATCACCCCTGATTAGCCAATGGGAAGGGTAGCGGTCATACGCCAATTACCACATTTCTCTTTTATTAGATAGGATTATTATTGGCTTAAACAACATAAATTTATTTTTTACACAGTTCTGGAGGCTGAAAGTCTAAGTTAAGAGTGTCAGCACGGTTGGTTCTGGTGAAATCACCCCTCGTTACTAATTATTTAAGAGCTTATCCCTTAATTGTGAGTGTACAAACCACAAATGTTCAATACTTGCACATGCCTTTTGTGTTCCTTTGGTGTGTATTTTTCCTACTCTATCCAGCTCCAATATTTTAGCAAGCTCTCTTTTTTTTTTTTCTGAGACTCTGGTGCCTTAAATATCCGGTGCCAGAGAAAACATTCTGGTGGATACATTTACAGGAAGGTATCAGAGGATTGGCTAAAATACACATAAACATGAATGTGAATTTTAACAAGCAAATGGAGAAGGCAATGCATAACTTAATGGATATCTCATTGATAGTGAACTCACAGGCATTCTGGGAGTAGCTGTTTTGGGGAAAAAATATGTAGGCATCTCAATTTTGCTTATGAATAATGACCTGACTGTTCCTCCATAATTGCTTCTTTAATTCATTCTACAAACTTATATTGAATATGTTTTAGGCAACAAGTATCTACTTTACATCTGGAGACATCCATCACACACACACACACGCACACGCACATCAATTCCTATTCTTGTGGACCTCATAGTGAGAGTAGTAATTGCTTTTGGCTGCCAGTACTTTCTCATCATCATTTACCTATACGTGTTACTCCAGGGTAGGCCAATCATAGTTATTTGCATTCTAGCTATTATCATTAGT
>NW_006294116.1:1343448-1358663 GCF_000327345.1 Myotis davidii
AGCAATGGACCAGTGATTTCCTTTTTGAGGATTTTTAGAGGTTATTTGAAGTGAAATCACTTCATAGGAGTGCTTGCAGGAAAGCAGGCCAGTTCTGGCTGATGTGATCTCTTTAACTGTCCTGGATCCCATCTACACTGAGGATTACTTCATCAGCTCTTCTCGTTATTCTTGGAAAAATATTAATATTTTAGCAGTAATTTCCTTTTTTCTACTTTCAACTGAAAATCTTGAACTTTAACAGACAGTGTGCATAGAACTAAAATGCTAAGGCAAATCATTATGAATATTATAACGAATGCCATGGAAAATAAATGATGGGGGGTTATGGGCTCTCATACATGGAGAGAAAATAATATGGAGGGTTAGTGAGAGGCATCCATAAGAAAATAACATTAGAAGTGTGTTATGTTCCAGGTAGATGAAGGAATGGGACTAAAAATTGTCTGTCCTTTATTTCTTTACTTATTTAGAGTGTAACCCTAGTTCTGTTAATAAAGTTTCAGAATAATTTTTTGAAACAAATCATGAAGAATTTAGGTCTCTGAGACCCAGGTGCATAGCAAATTAGCACCTCCCAGAGTTTTAATGACCAGTGCACTGAGGGAATGTGAAGCATACCATGCAGTACTGCTTAAGTTCACCTTATTATAGATGTAACTCTTCCTCCTGGGAAGTAACTCAGAATTTAGAATCAGATGAGGAACCCAAAGTTCTCTTTGTCCACCATTTACCAATTGGTTTCATGTTAGGGGTGAGTCATAGAATTCTTATAATCTTACAAGTATGAGCTCAGAAGCCACATTGCCTGAGAAATATTAAATAAACATCCTTCTTGTTTGATGGTGGGAGGACAAGACTTGTTCTTTGCAAAGTGTTGGGAGTCTGTGGATAATGTGTACCTTCCCTGCTATCTTCCCTTCGCAATAATCCCATCTGGTTCAGAGAGTCAAGGAAACAAAGGTAAATTTGGATTTAAAGGTTTAGAGAATGCTAGACAGTTACAATCTTCTGGATAAAACCCATTCTCATGTGAGAGAGAGATGGGTCCTAGCATCTCTATTATATTGTCTCATCTTTGAAAAACATCTTGAGATCAAGAAAATGTCAAGAATGAGGAATGGAAATAAGCACCAGAATTTATGGCTAGACCATAAAAATACTTTTATTTTCTTTTTAACAAACAACTTTTTGTTGATGCATATAAACATTGATCAGTTTGCATTGCAATCAGTTTACTTACAATTGATAAGAAGTACTGTCTATCTAGCATTACTTTTATAAAGAAACACTAGAAGCCTGGTGCATGAATTGGTGCATGGGTGGGGTCCAGCTTGCCCGCCTCAATTGGCATATGGGGGCCCATTGGGGACCTGGCCGGCCAGGGGGAGGGGCCGAGGGAGGTTGGCTGACTGGCCACACCTGCTGATCAGAATGGGGGTTGCCGATTGGGGGCCCTGCCCACAGGAGGTTGGCCAGCTGGGGGAGGAGCAGTGGGAGGTTGGCCAGCTGCCCGCCTCTATCTGCCAGTTGGCGGGCCACAATGTGCATCATAGCGTCCGGCCATTCCAGTTATTCCGGTCACTTGGCTTTTATATATAGATATAGATAGACATAGATATAGATATAGATATAGATATAGATATAGATATAGATATAGATATAGATATAGATAGATAGATTAGCTTTATTTCATCCAAATAACAACTCTATGAGGCAACTATTATTACCACTATGCCCAACTTTAGAAAGGAGGAAATGGAGATAGTTTAAATAGCCTGCCTAAGGTCACAAAGTTAATAAGGGCTTGAGTTAGGATAAAAAACTCCATCAGATGCTAAAGCCAATACTCCTCTCCTAGTGCCAACCTTCTTTCTAGGGGTTGGATATCATTTTTAATATCATACATACATGTTCACTTATTCTTACATTTATGTTGACATTTGCAAATTAAAAAATGACTTGCTGTCAACTTATATTGCTGTCAAGATAATAGAGGTTGTGGTGAGACACGCCCAACCTTTATAAATGAGGTTGCCCTCAGGAAAATTCAATTCATCAAATCCAAATCAAACTGCTCCGATTAGCCATCTGAATTAGAAATCAGGATACTGTTCATAAACTGCAAGTTAATGTTCAGAACGTAAGAGATTTGAGAGTCACTTCAGAGGTAGTATTGTTAGTATAAACTCCCCCCTAGAAATGGAACTGGTTAAACCTATTTGGAGAAAAACAAAACAAAACTGTGAGATCAGAAAAGGGGGGCTAAGCCATGGAAGCATGAGGAAAGGAAAGCCTCAGAAGCAGACAGTGGCGGAGCTTTCACTCTCTGCTCTGGATGGAATGACTCTCTGCTAAGTAGGTGCAAGTGTGAAGGTTTCCTTGGCAAGTGCACCCTCTAGAAGGTGCAACATCTCAGACTCCATTAGCTAAAAATCACTTAAGATAAACTGACTTCTCGTAGTCTGATGCCACGCTCACTACTGTGGTTGGACAATGCACGTGTTCTGGTCAGCTTAATGGTCGTAAACTAATTCACTGATATTCTGGTTTACATTGTCAACCTCTGTATGCTGGTTAATATGGGTCTATTTCTGCAAATGAGAGAAGGGGAGAAATTCTTTCTGGCTATGCAGATTAATCCCAGAATATGGTGAAGAGACCAAGGTAATGGGAACTTCCCCAATAACTAGGCACTTATCTACACATCACCCTCCTTTCACCTATTTTTTCACATTGTTTCAGACTTTTATAATTTGTACATGTCTTGATAATTATATATGGGTACCAAAAAATGAGTAGAAGTTTCCTGCTAACAAATTTGAGGCACTTTACTCTGACCCAAGTTATCCATTTATTCTGAGATTTCCTCTTATCATCCTCTCCTCTCATCCACCCAAGGAATGTATCAACCAGGAAAAAAAAAATTCTGCAAAACTTTATGTGTGTGTGTGTGTGTGTGTGTGTGTGTACAAAAAAGGTACATATAGTTTAGAAATGCATATATATTTCTAAATTCTAACCAGAATGCTTGTATAGGGCAAAGCAGAACTTAAAAAGTATGCAATGAATTTGTGATTTGTAGGCTCATTTTAGGATTGTGTTAATATTCATAATTATGCCCCTCTAATATGGTATGGTAAATAAAGAAGCGTAGGAACCACTATCTTTGAATGAGATAATGGAGAAGCAGGACTCTGCTTGTGCTTCTCCATACTGGCACTTATTCTTCTTCCTACACCAGCAAGCCCCATAGAGAAAGCTACTCAGAGGCTAAGCAAACTGAAAGCTAAGGGGCTGGTCTGAGAGCAGAGGTCTCCTTTAAGTGCTTCCTAAGGGACTGTACATTTTTAAAAACCATTTTTTTATTTTTTAATTACAGTTGACATAAAATATTATAATAGTTTCAAGTGTACTCCCCAGTGATTAGACAGTAAATAACTTACTAAGTGACAATTCCCATAAATCTGGACCCATCTGACACCATACATAGTTATTAGGATATTATTGACTATATTCCCTATGCTATACTTTACAGCCCCTTGACTACTCTGTTAATACCAATTTGTGCTTCTTAATCCCTTCACCTCTTTCGCCCAAGCTCCCAACTCCCCTCCCCTCTGGCAACTATTAAAATGATCTCTGTAGTTATGATTCTGTTTCTGTTCTGCTTGTTTGTTTTGTTTTTTTAGATTCAATTCTTGATAGATTTACAATTTATTGCCATTTTATTGTTTCTATTTTTGATTTTTTGTATCTTTAATTTTTGTTTTGAAGCTGCCTCCTCTAGCCAGCCTCTGACACCCCTCTGTTTCTTCATCATTTCACTCACTCACATGAACCACAGATGGAAATGGCATGGCTCACTGATGCTCTGTAGTCACTAGCTCATGTATGCCACATTCAAAGGGACCCTTAGTTCTACCCTGCTAACAATGTGTTTAATTTAAAAAACTACTGTCACTGGTGGTAGCCTACTGCTTCCTCTTCCATTACCCATAACCTTTTTCTTTATATGTTGCTCAGTGTTCAGTCAGGCAACTCAACATAAATGTCAGTGTGTTCCTACAGGTACAGAATATGTTATGCTTTTCCACAGTAAAGTAGCTCCAGTGTCTATTGGTAGCTATTTTACTAAAGAGAAAAATCATGCACACATATATACACATGCAAAAAGTGCACCCTTGTGAAACCTCTGAGAGAAAATAAAAAGAGCAAGAGATGTGAGAGTTTGTCTAGAAGTGGCACTTGATAAAGAAACAGAAGTGTCGGCTCTACAAAATAAAATACTCAATAGGGAGGAAGGTGAATTACTTCATAATTCTTAAAGCCATGGAATCTTCAATTAGCTTGTCAGCTTACCGATCAGTAAAGAAAATAACTAGAAATGCACTTGAGGTAGACTAAAACATTGCCAGAGAGATCTGGAAGTCACGAAGTATCTTTCAAGGTAGCACAACACAATGTCCCCTATACTTCCTTCCCTGCCTTGAATCAATGATAACCAGCAATTCTGAATTGAAAAAAAAAATCATTTGGCAGTTTATAAGTATTAGTCAAACAGAAGGCATTTGTGAAATATTTATCAATAGAAAAATAGTTTTGGCATTTTCCTATTTTGCATCAATATACAGTTGCTAGAACATATTCAAGAACACTTATATCTCAAAACATTTCTACATCTTACAAAATTTACACATGCTATTTGATTTGTCATCATGTTGGATTTTTTTCACATTTATATCACAGTGCCTGGCATCTCTTGTGTGTTGATTCTTGTAAGAAGCCAGGAAATAAGTGAAGAATAAAAAAATAAGGCGTTATATCTATTTTAATGTTTGGGTGGCTGTATACCAGTAAAAACAAACAAGCAAAAAAGCCCCAAACACCTGGATTTATAAGATAGTTTTAAAATATTTACATTTTTATTTTTAATCTCATAAAAGTACAAGCTTTTATTATTTCATTGTGCAAATGAAAAAAAAAAAAGAACTAAGCAGGAAAATAAAGTGGTCTGTCCATCAACAAGGGGCTATGCAGTGGATGAGTGGGCATAGCCTCACAGGAAAATCAAACTCCTTGCTATATACTAAGTCCTTTTTGTCTCTTTTCTTTTCCTTGAAAATAGCCCTGCAATTCTGGTAGCTGATCATAGAAGAGGAGATAAGTTAATGTAAGATGTTTCCTCAGTAAATAGAACTGTGTGCTCACATCACTAAAGATGAAGCTTTTCATAAAGAATGAAAGGTCTAAGTCTCTCAATTCCATCCGGAGGTTCAGATTAATTACCCTTTTCAGTCAAGGTCACTGACAGTGCAAAGAATTTCCAGGCCCCTGAGATCCAAGTGTTATCTTTCTCATACAGAAACCATGGATGCTTAAGTAAATCAATACATGGCAATTAGCAGGTAATAGGCATGATTTTTAAGTCGAAATAAGATATGATGATCTCGCTATGGTACACATCTGGCTGGCCACCAGTGAACAACTGCTGCTATCTTGTTGGTATAATAAAAGATCCATTTCAATATACAGAGCAAAAGGGTTATCAAAATATGGAAAAAATCAGGATATGACATTTTCAAATTTTGCTGTTTTTTAAAAAAGCATTCAGTGGGATTTGGTATATTCTTGGAATGGCATGCCTCTAGAGAAGATTGCTTGCTTCTAAAATACTGTATTTTATGTTTTTTATAATAAACTTTATTATCTGGAGGAGTCATCAGTTTACAGAAAATGTAAGCAGAAAGTATAGTTTTCATATACTCCATCCCTCTCTGCACCCAGCTTCTTGCATTATTGGAGTACATTTGTTACAATTGATGAACCAATATTAATAACTATTATTAACTAAAGTCTATAGTTTACATTAGGGCTCACTCTTTGTGTGGTATGAGTCAGTTGCTTTGATAAATGCACAATGTCAGGTACCTGCCATTATAGTATCATACAGAACACTTCCACTGCCCTGAAAATCCCCTGAGTTCCACCATGTGTCTCTAGAAAAGATTCTGTAGTATTGTATTTTTATGTAGGAAACCCTAATATGATTGTATTTTACTGAATTCAAACCCTAATATGACCTAATGTGATTGTATATTTTATGGGCATTTCAAGACTGCTTCAGGAGCTAAAATATTGTGATGTTTCTCCTTAGAAAAACTTTGATACTTTCATTATACATCATTTTTATTATTTTTTTGTATTTATACTACAACAAAACAAGATTTTAAGACTTGTCCCGAACTCAAAGAATTTGTAATTTAATTCATATTAAGTGAATGGATGAAGTGTTAAATAATACAAGACATCATATGGGAGGCTAGAAAGTAGTAGGATTAAGCGCTGAATGAGTGACAAATACAAGTGGGGAATGTTTGGTGGAGCGGTCATTCACAAGAGCATGAGGTCAAGAGGAAGGCTGAGTGGAGTAGGAGGGGCTTGAAAAGGAGTGGCCAATGGGCAGCCTAATAGAAGGAAGAGCATTCAAGGCAGGTGAAAGATCTCAGCCAAGGCTCTGTGAAGGTGGGATTTGCATCTTGTGTCTCTATGCTGTTCTGGAAGCACAGGCAGTTAGTTAGTCCCATGTACCAAATGCGTTTGCCCACATTCCTCACTGGGAATTTGCCACTTTCTTGGTGACACTGCAGGGCAGCAAGACCTATCCCCTCTGCTCTCAACACTCAGTATTCGTCTTCTCAGATCTCCTGACTTCAGTCCTGGAACACCTCTTCCTAGCTTAGACAAAGCCTTTTCATTTCATATTATCTGCTCAGGAATTGCAACATGGGCTTCTGCTTTCAGGAAAAAAAAAAAAACAAAAAACAAACAAACAAACAAAAAAAACTAAAAGGGGAAGTAAATGTCTTTCTCCCCCTACCACTCAGCCTATTTCAAATGCCCTCTAAGACAAAGAAGTTCAAGGATTTCCATGTTTGGGGTAGATTCAGGCAAAAGGAAGAAAGGGAAATATATGAAGAAAATAAAAACAACATTTAGGGTCATATCTCAAAATCCTGTCTTATCACAGAAATAACCAACTCAAATTTCCAAAACCTATTTCAAAATTAGTATCAGAACCAGAAATGATTGATGTTACTAAGATGCATCTAGTTCCCATCTCCTAGAGATGTTGAGAGCAATTTCTAATGACAAGGAAGAAAGGATTGAGGAATGAATTAATCATATTACTAGCCTTCAATCATGGGGCAGCAAAAGTGGCAAATAGGACAGGTTTAACAAGGAATCCCCAGGGCTGGCGAGTTGGCATCAGTGGGATTCAGCCAGTATGGCTTACAGTTTAAGGCAACAGATTGAACTTCACAGGGAAATCTGGGGCTATTAGTGCAAGAAGCAAGTCTTTAAGTCAGGGAATTGAATTTCATTAGGATAAAAATAAGTATCCTAGGTCCAGGTGAACAATTTGTAACATGTGGAACTTTAAGAATTCAGTAAAATAATATAAGGTGAGAGTAAAAAGTCTGTCTTGGGATTCAGGAAACAGGCTCTGCCCCTTAATTAAACCATCCTCCTAACTTTGTGTTGTTGAGTCAAGGTAAAAGATCATTAGAAGTTGGCATTCATCGTGCCAGGGCAGAGAACTCAGTTGTGTTTGTGGTGAAATTGGGGTGGAATAACGAAGGTGTGAGATAGGCTAATTCAAGGGACACTATTTCTCTACTCACAGCACTCTGACACCAAATGTGTGGGTTTTCCACATCCAACAATTCTCCACTTCTCTGCAGACAGCAACTGGGTGTCATACAGTTTAATTCTTTCTGACACTAACTACCTAGAGTTAGCACAGACTCCCCATGTTAAGGGCTCAGTCCCACAAGACTGCACCCCCCCCCCATTTCAGAGAGTTGCAAGTAATAGATCTCCAGATTACCCACATTTCTGTTTGACTTGGGTACAAATTGGGCATTGCCAAGACTCCCTCCTCAGGTGTGCCGAGGTGGCACGGCCATGGGTGAACCTGAACTCAGGCCCCTGTTCCCCACACGCAGCCCCACGTTGGGCGCCATATGTGCTGAGCCAGTTCAGCCAGGTTCAGTGAGCCTGAGAAGGGGTGGTGAAGGATGAGAAAAGACAGACAAGAGGAGAAAGCTGGGTCTGGGTGGGACGCTGTCCTCTCTGATGGAGAGCAGTGCTGCAGCCTACAAGCCAAGTCTTTATTTTATAGCCAGATTCCAGGAGGTAACGTAAGGGCGTGGTTACAACGTTCTTGCGTTTTTTGAGTCTACTCAATTACATGCACTGATCACGCTTGGTTTACTTGCTGCACCTCCTGCAGCCCATATCACTTAGCCATGTGGGACCACAAGTTCGGACCATAGGTTCAAGCTTACAACTATAGCCTTTGGCTATCATTGTGTTGGGAGGGCTTTGCCCTCCAAGATAGGACTTGCACGTGGCTTTGCCACGAGAGGACCAGATTATTAACTCGGTCTCCAGTCTCTTTCCCCTTCCTAAAGATGGTAGGGGGTGGGGCTGAAAGTTCCAACCTTCTAATCATGGCTTGGTTTTCCTGGTAACCAGCCCCCATCCAGGAGCCAACCAAGAGTGGAACAAAATACACTCGTATCATCCAGGAAATTCAAGATTTAGAAGCTCTGTGTCAGAAATCAGGGCCAAAAATCAAATGCTAGAACAAAAGATGCTCCTAGCATTCCTATGGCTCGGATATTACAAGGGTTTTATGAGTTCTCTGCCAAGAATCAGGGCAGAAACCAAATATATGTTTCTTATGTCACAATACTATGCTTACACTGTGTTTGAGTAAAACAAGAAGAAATGATCTTTTTTTTTTTCATAGTTTCACTTACACTCAGAAATGTAGTCCTCAGTGTTTATCACACTGTCTGATCCTCACACACTGCCTGAAACCCAGTGGCCACTTGGTAAATATCTGGTAATAATAATTAATGGAGGAGTCACAGTCACAGTTTATTAATAGTTTTTTTAAAAGAAGATTAAAACAACACACATTTATTATCTCAGTTTCTGTCCTCAGAGTCAGGCATTGTTTATGGGTCTTCGGGGTCTCATAGATGAATTGCTTTTGGGAACTAGGGGTCTTCTTCCAAGCTCAGGTGGCTGTTGGCAGAATTCGGTTCCTTGCAGACGTAGGACTGAGGTCCTCCTCTAGCTGTTCTTGTCAGCTGGGGACCCCCTCGTCTCCTAGAGGCTGCCTGCAGGCCCTCTATTCTTACTGTGGGGTACCATAGTTTGCCATGGGGTGGGGGAAGTTATTTACATACGTTTTAGGAGTGTCTGTCTCTTTGCTCAACCTGCAAAGAATGAGCTGTCAGCAAATAAAAGTATGTCAGCGGGGAAACTCACCGTGATTGTTCTCTGCTGGGAGGATTCAATAAATGTAGAGTTCCAAGCAGGCTTAGGCAGTAAACTGCAAAGACAGAGAATGCGAGGGCAAAATAATCTACCTTCCATCACCAGCTGATCGTGTTCCCAGTGCCATACTCTGGAAGTAGCAACGATGTTATCTTTCCTTCTCTCTGTCCCTAGCTGCTGAGAGTTGGAGCCCTCTGTACCAGCACCTGCCCACAAATCAGGGCACTGCTCACTGTTAGTAACAGGATAAGGCATGTAACCCAAGAGCCTGGCCACTGCCTGTTAGCTCTTTCACGTGAGGGTTTCTTGTAACTTGTAATACCTGCCTCGCGGGTTTGTTACTGAGAATCTAACAGGAGAGTAGTCACAGGAGTGTTTTGTAAACAATAATCTATGTAAATGTTAGTTCTGTATAATACTGTCTCAGAAAGTACACAAACATATATGTGTATAGTTATACTTATCTATACGTATACGTATCAATTCTTTTCACAGAAAAATCATTTTTAAAAAACTGACAATAATTCTGTAAACTTATATAGTGTCTTTCCTCTTATGTACTCTGAAAACTCTTTAATAGTAAAATAAGATAAAATTTAAAGTCTCTAACACTACAGAAACCAAACTTAGGACTTGATCTGAAGAGCAATGAGGAGTCCTTGAAGTATTTTAACCAGGAGTAAAGTATAACATGTTTGCATTTTTTAGCAATATCCCTGTTTTTATATGGATTGAAGAGAGAAAAGTGACAGAGTGGGTGAAGAGATCCTAGTTTGGAATTTCTGTAACAGTCTAGAAATAAGGCCAAAGGAGTTGGATGATAGTGATGAGAGGAAACGTTGAAATCATGAGCTCCTCACAAGGGAAAACTATTGAGTCTGCAGTAGAGGAAATAAAGGGCAGAGGAGATGGAATGGAAGGCATGTACCAGGGATCTGACCAGATGGGGTACCAACTCTGGTAGGGAACATGGCAGAGGAGCAGGGAGGGTGGCATGAATCTCTGCCTCCCCTTTTCATGGTGTATCTCCTGGTCTTGAAAGGTTTAGTGGAGCATAATCTATAATAATAAAAGTGTAATATGCTAATTAGACCAGACAACCAAAGGACCTTCTGGACGTCATTCCAGACATCCTTCTGGATGGCCTTTTGGATGACCTTCTGGATGAAGCTGTGGCAGCGGGGGCCAACGCAGAGGTGGTTAGGGGCGATCAGGCAGGCAGGTGAGCGGCTAGGAGCCAGTGGTCCCTGATTGCGAGAGGGATGTCTGACTGCCAGTTTAGGCCCAACCCCACAGGCAGGATCAGGCCTACATGAGCAGTCACACACCCCATGAGGGGTTCCGGATTGCAGGAGGGGGCAGGCCTCAGCCCATAACAAAGAAACAGAATTTCTGGAGGATGAGGCCCAGAAATCAGGATTTTAAAAGGATTCCCAGGTGATTCTAATGTGCAGCCAAGGTTGAAAACCACTGCTCTAGTGGTTTATATTTTAAAAACCTGAGGGTTTTCAGAGACAATCAGGGTAGGGCCCACAACAGAATCCAGGTGCCTTCACTTCAGTGCTCTCTGCACATCATGTTGGTTATTTAAATACTTATTGTGATTTGAACTAGGAAATGTTAGTTATATCCACATGACTACAATTTTGGAACTATTTTGTGAAAATTTTTATGTCAGTAGATAAATTCCTACATAGATGTAAAATTCCAGACTGTATTTTTAACTATCCCAATCTTAAAGATAAAAAGATATACACCCTTATGAGTTATTTTCTTTTCATTTAAGAGTCAAGAATGTTATGCCCCAAAACATAATTAGCAATTTTCAAACTAATACATCTATCTGAAAAGTCCCAAGAATTCCAAAAACTGAAAAAGGAATATTGAAATTGGGTAAACATTGGAATAAGAACAACCAATAGCTAAAATGTGAAAGTAGAATTGGACCTCATTACATAATATAAAAAGGATTAAAAACCCACAGCATAAAGGAGGTCTGTGTCTTTCCTTTGATGTGCCTGGGTTATAAAACTGCAATTAGTGGTGACAGGAGTTGCATGTGTAGCTCAAAGGGGCTTGATGCAAGATTGCAGCAGGAAACAAAATGATACAAGCAAAATCCCGTTCTCATTACCAACCTATAATTGTATTGTCTTCTTTAGATAAGATATTTTTTGTTATCAGAATTCCTCCAACTCATTACATCACAAATGCAATTATAAATGCATTATAACTTCACCCAAGCTGATAAAATACCAAACGCAGCAAATTGATTTGAAGCGAAGGAAGGGGTTAGAAAGTAAATGGTGGTCAAGTTGTATATGGAATGTTACTCCTTCACTACTTGTATGGTTCCAAAGAATATATACTTATCAGAACAAATACTCTGTTCTGATACAGAAGTAACATTTTTTAGGTTTTGGTTTTTAATATGCTAGGTTTTTCCTCAGGCAATGGGCAATTCCTTAAATTTTGTAAACTGACATTCATTCATTTCTATAATAGTTTTTGCAGCACTTTTAACATTCTTGCTTAGTTCTGGGTAGAACTTGATATAAGCTAATATGCGTCACACACATTCAAAAATGAACAACGATTTAAGTTGGTATCATATCATCTGTGTATGTAATCTTATCTAATAAAGAGGGAATATACAAATTGACTGTCACACCGTAATGGTCAAGATGGCTGCACCCACAGCTGAGGCTGAGCTCCCATAACGAGCCTTAATGAGCAATCAGCAGGGACCTGAGGCTGTGTGGCGCTGGGCCAGGAAAGGGGACCTGAGGCTGCGCCCCCCGCCTGGTGGGGCTTGACAGGGGACCTTAGGCTGCACCCCCCGCCCGGCAGGGCTTCACAGGGGACCTCAGGTTGCACCCCCCACCTGGCAGGGCTTGATGGAGGACCTTAGGCTGCACCCCCAGCCTGGCAGGGCTTCACAGGGGACCTCAGGCCACACCCCTGCCCTGGCATTGGTCCAGGGGACCTGAGGCTGCGCCCCTTGCCCAGGGGGCTTGATGGGGAATTTCAGGGTGCAAGCCCCACCCAGCAGAGCTTGATGGGGACCTCAAGGTGTACCCTCTGCCCCGGCCCAGGCCGGAGGACCTGAGGCTGCACCTCCTGCTTAGTGGGGCTTGATGGTAGACCTCAGGCCATGCCCCCTGGCCTGGGCCAGGGGACCTCAAGGCACATCCCCTGGCCCTGGCTGGGGGACCTCAGGCCCTGCCCCCCACAATGGTGCCAGACCTGGTGACCTGAGGCCGTGCCCCCCACCCAGTGGGGCTTGACGGGGGTGGGTCTGGCTGGGTCTGGATCTAGCCCAATGGGGGTGGTCTGGGTCTCACACAATTTTGAGGCACATGTGGGTAGGCAGGAACTTGACTATGGTTCCCATGGCGCACCCCAGACTCTGACAGGAGGAAGATTTTCATATACACTTTACTAATTTTATTTCATCTCTAACACTTGTATTATAGAGAAAGGGCAAGTAGCAATATTAAAATATTTCCTCAAATTAATTCCCTTTAATGTGCATAATTTTCATGCACCGAGTCACAAGTAGGTATATGTTACTAAATCAAATGGTCCTGCCCACCAAGGATTACATGTAGATCGTATGCAAATAAAGCATTTTAGTTATAAGCAAATTTGCTAAGCATATCACAGTATTTATGTTATTTCCCTTCCTTAAAATGTATTTGACCATTTAACCTTTTTTTCCCTTTTTTTAATTTAAAATCTTCATTATTGAAGTATTACATATGTCCTCCCCCTACCCCCCCATAGTCAGGCACTCCATCTTACCAAGATCCAAAAACTCACCAGGAACTGTTTTCAAAACGGCAACCATTCTCCTCTGAATATGGTTCTGGAATGTACACTGATTATCCTATTAGGTTTGCCATAAACCTGACATCTTATCTTTTCTCAGCTCAGATACCTACAGTATCTTAGGGTCTACTGGGTCATGAGTCCTAAGCAGCCATGATACCTGCACTTCAGCCTGAATCTGCTGCTGGAGTCCTGTTCTGTGCTCTAACCACAGTTGGCAGCTTCTCTGGTCATCCAGTATAAGAGCCAGAGAGTAACCATATTCCCAGGTGTGGCATATGCTGCCTCCAAAACCTAAAAAGCCTTACCAGGTGTTGTCTTTCCTCCTCTGTGGTGGGAAATGTGAAGTGCAATAATTTGTTCTGTTCTTTGAATAGGTTGGGCCAGCATTCTTCAGACAACAAGACCTTTAAAATTTTGAGGCTCCAGCAGGCCCCTGAAATTTTGTTGAGTTTACTTCTCACCCCTTAAAGCACATCTGTCTTACTAAAATCTCCAACACATGCCATTCTTGTTTATTTTGTTCTATTAGCATGATGTCATCCGTGTAATGTGCCAGCAGGATGTTCCTCCTGATGTGCAGCCAATCCAGATTTCTTTGACAGAAGGAGAAAGCATTAACATAGCTCTGGGGCAAGACTGCAATATATAATATTGTTCCAATTAATGCTAATTGTTTCAGTTCCCTTTTCCTGAGAAGGGTGAGAAAGAACACCTTTTCTGGATCAAAGGCTTTGTACCATAAACCATGGCTGTATTTATCTTGCCAGCAAAGATAGCATGTCTAGCATAACAACCTCAATGAGGGTTACTTCTTAATTGAGTTTGCAATAGTTGACTGTCATCCTTCAGGAAACATTTTGCTGTTGTAGGGGCCAGACTTGTGACTTAAATTTAGGTCAGGACCACTAGCTTGCCTCCGTTAGGGGAACTAACCTCTGCCATTGCTCATTCAGTGTATTTGTTTGACATACAATCTTGACTGGCAGATCAGTTCCAGAGGCCCTGCTCAACTTTCCACCCTATGACAGGACTCAGGCAAGGAGAACAATGTACAGGCTATGCTGATTACCAAAAATGTCCATTTCAAGTGTATAAGAAGGTAATGAGAACATTACTGGATGGGCTGATGAACTTAGGCTGCCATTGTAGGTCAGATCATGGCCAAGACTCCATTTAATACCTGGCCCTATGTACCCCCTTTTCCAAGAGGGGGGGGCGCTTTCATGACACTTTGTTCCTCAGGATTTGATGTCACAAAGATTTTGTGACCAATGACTAAGAAATGCTTAGGTATTCTCTTTTCCTCAATGAATAGTTACTCTGAGGTGGAAATTAGCATGAAAGAAGGGTAGTAGGGAGTGCTAGAATCAACATCTATGGAAGGGCAGAGGGTGAGACAAGATTCATCAGAGGGAGAAGTTGGGCTGCAGTTTCAGCAAAGACTACAGCTGACGCAACATGGAGCTCTGAAGGCAGCCCTTTCAAGTTGTCCCACTTATGGCCAGGAGACGGGCCTTTGTATTCCTCATTCGACCGCTCATTAGACAGAGGCTTTCCTGGAGAAGGGGATGTGACCTTGAACAGGCAGCTCCCCAGCTGAAGAGAATTTCTGAGAGGGCTGGGAACTGAGAGCTGTCAGCCCCCAAGATTCCCAGCAACTAAGGACAATTTTCATCTCTAAGGATGGATCTGTGTGCCATCTCACACATTATCCAGCTGTGGGGAAATATTGGTGCTAAAAATATACCAGGCGCTCAAAATCATCAATAGATAATAAATAAAAAACCAAGTTCAAAATATTATCTCTGAACAATTGAACTTTTTTTCTTCTAACGCAGCGGTTCTCAGCCTGTGGGTCGTGACCCCTTTGGCGGTCAAACGACCCTTTCACAGGGGTCACCTAAGACCATCCTGCATATCAGATATTTACATTATGATTCATAACAGTAGCAACATTACAGTTATGAAGTAGCAACAAAAATAATTTTATGGTTGGGTCACAACATGAGGAACTGTATTTAAAGGGC
>NW_006294116.1:1358727-1366824 GCF_000327345.1 Myotis davidii
GACTGTGTTTTGAACTTTTGTTCTTCTAAAGACTATGTTTTGCTCTTATTTTCACTCTTTAATATCGTGGTGAAATCTATATATCATAAAACTTACCTTTGTAACCATTTGTAAGTATACACTTTGATGGTGTTAAGTGCACTCACAAACAGGGGTGCAAGACAGCAGCAGAGATGGAAGTTACACTCACCTCCTCCCAGGACCATATTGGAATTACAACTCAATTACAAAACAATAGCCTGGATAGCCATCTGAAGACCCGCTGAACAGAAATCTTATAACTAAGGATACACAGAGGGAGCCACGTTGAGACTGGTAGAAAGGGCGGAGATGGGAAACGGGCTGGCGCTGCACCCATGCGCAGGGGTTGAGAAAACAGAGACAGCTCAGCTCCAGAGGTCTCCCCTGAGGAGGGCGGGGTCTCAGCCCCGGTCTGGCTCCCCAGTCCAGAGAACAGAGCCAGGAAGAGGAGCCCACATAACATTTGACTAAGAATCAGCAGGGACTCTGTCTGCGGAGAGATGGGAGACTGCTGGAAAGCCAAGAACCTTCTTAAAGGGCCAGCACACAAAATATCACATGCAGACACTCAACCTGGGCTCCAGCAAAAGGATGTCTAATGTGAGAGGCCATCTGTATGTCCTTTTTTTTTTCTGTTGCCTTTGATTTTGGTTTCGTATCCAGGAAATTATTGTCAGCCCGCATTTTAAAGCAAAATAAATGAATTAATTGAGAAAATGCTGGAACAATGCTCAATTAACTTTAGCAATATTATTTATAATTTTTATCTTTATTATTTAAAATAAGAAAATAAAGTGGGGAAAATTACTGAGACTTAGCTAAATGTATTTTTCTTATTGAATACAGAATTGTACTAAGACTATTTAAAGCACTAATAAAGAATATGCCTAATAATTGTCACTGTGCTATCCCAAATAACAAGTAAACTCTGCCCACTGCAAATTTTAAAACAATATTTAAATGACATTAATGAAATGCTATAGTGCATGGTTTGTTTGTAGCGATACACGAAACAGCATGATTTTTTACTGATGGAGAAAATTAGCAAGTATTTTATCTTTTCAGATCTCAGTGTAATTTACAGGTTAATTGTGCATCACAAACACAAAGTATGTTGGAGAGTTTTTTTCTCTATATTGCTATTGATCAAAATCCACATGAAGGAAAAAAGGCATTAATTTGAGGGGAAATTTGTGTCAGAAATGATTTATGGATTTCATGAAGTGTCAGGAAATGGACATCACTATCTGATACCTTTTATGAATACTAAGGATGGAATTCTGAAGGAGGTAGGCTACGAAATGGAAGCAAATATTTCACAGAAGCAAATATTGACATAAAACCAATATATTTTTTTTAAATGAATTGTAGAAAAAAATCATGGAGATTACTTAATACCACTGTAATGAGCAGAATAGTCTCATGAAAGCTGTCTTTCAAGGAATATTAAAGCTTCCTTTTATGCTCTATAAGTACTCTAAATTCCTGGAGCAAGAACTTGAAATAAGCTGGACTCACCCTCAAACAGAATGCCAAAGTCACCCATTGGTAGCCCTGGCTGGTGTGGCTCAGTCAGTAGGAGTGTCCTCTGTACATGGAAAGGTGGCAGATTCGATTCCTGGTCAGGGCACATACCTAGGTTGTGGTTCCATCTCTGGCCTGGTTGGAGTGCTTGTGGGAGGCAACTAATCAATGTTTCTTTCTTCTCTCTCTCTCTCTCTCTCTCTCTCTCTCTCCCTCTCTCTGCCTCTCTCCCTCTCTCTCTAAAAATCAATGAAAATGTCCTCGGGTGAGAAAACAAAAAGCCACCCATCTGTGATAGATGAATGACCTTCGTATTTACATACCCAAAAATATCTGCTTAGAAAGCCATCTGGATAGTGTTACACTTTCCTTCTTTGCCAGAATTTGTATTAAAAGGGCTAGAAGCCACAAGCAAGAAAGCAGATCATATCAAATTGGAAATGTTGGGAAACAATATAGATTCCTATGTTCATACCAACAAAATTAGAGCACATGTCAAGGATTAATATTTCAATATGAAAGAAAATTTGGGGTGTTGCTATTAGTCATCATAATAAAGGTAAATATCTTATTCAGCAATAGACACAAGCAATTGAAAAGAGAGATTTGGAAGGCAAGGTAAACAGGTGCAACTTTTATATATATTTTAAAGCGTTGATTTCAGTTTACATGCATAGTTTGATAGCACAGAAAATGTTTTGTGGTACTCCCTCTTTAGTACTTGAAAGTATGTGATCTCAATAAAGAAAATTAGATTAACACCAAATCCACAGAAATCTTTATTATTTATATCTGCAACCTCAACCTCATCGAGAGTTGATCCATAGAGGAACAGGCTATTTTCTTCAACCTTTCATTTCTTCAAAAATATTTGCCTCATTCTCTATCAATTTAAAGAGCCCAGAAGATCAATAAATTCCAGCCTATTGCTGCCTTTTTTCAGATAATCAAAAAATTCACTAAAGTAATACGCAGGATTTTCCTGAAAGCACTATTAGGCATATTTCTTATACAGGGTTTTAAATTGGGAGAATACTTTTCCAGGTCTGCTGGCATAGTTGAGCATTTTATTTTATTCAAAATGACATGTAGTCCCAATCATAATCGGGATTACAGCAGGGCAGAGCAGTAGATGGATGATATATGAGGATGGTGATTATCCATAAATGCTCCGTTAAGGAACAGAGTAAAGAAATACATTTTCCAGTACTCAAAAAATGACACTTTCTTAACTGAAAGTGATTTTATATTTTGAAGGATTTTTTTTCTCTGTATAAATATGATTTTTTTGTTGGCTCAACACATTTCAGTTACTATAATATTTCTGAAATTCAGGTAGATTCCAGAAAACTAACTTTAGACTCTGAAAAATAAAAGAAATAAACAAATAGATATAAAGAAAATACAATTATAGTTTAAATAAAAATAGTAATATTTAAGGAGAAAAATAAAAATTCCCAAAGAGATATCCTTATATCTGACACAAAAATATAAAAATCAGTGCCACATACCACACTAAAAAAGTGTTCTGTGCAGCTAGGCATAAGCATTTTTCTGTTCTGTGATATCTCTGAGCCTAGAAAATAACACCAATATCAACTATATATGTGATCCAAGCAATATTCTGACTGTCTAGGGGGTTGAGATAAACCAAGGGGGTTATCAAAGTGTTGGAACAGATCACCTCAATGTTGCCATTATCTGTAGGAGCAGGGCCAGGGTTAATCTATTGCAATGATGACTAATATTCAGCTGTGCAGGCATCAAATAATTCTGCATAGTAATGTTAAAGGTCTTCCTGACTCAAAGGCATATGTGCCCTAAAAAGGTTTGCATTTATTTGGTTGAGGGTAGAGCATTTGGTTATTTACCAGACTGAGGTCACAGGGTGAGATCAGGTATTTGAAAGGAATGCACATCTTGTTTGCATTATTGAGACTGTATAAAAAACAAAACAAAAAAACAAGCTTTAAACAGGAATGAAGACCTGTGAGCTTGACTCAGATCCTTCCCACCTATACGTTTTCCCTTACCCTTCATTTTCAAAACAAAACAAAATCTTTTGACTATTTTAAGAATTCTAATCATGCTTCACCCAATTACAATCTTTTTGTCTTTACCTCTGGTCAGAAGGGTAGTTGGGCCAGAGTATGAGTTAAGTCTTTCTTTTCCCTGTCTTTAGAAGTCATCCAAATCGGTTTGTCTCCTGTCAGTTTGTGGCCCTTTATCTAATGATGTGGTGGTCACAGCTGATTCTCACGTCACACATGAAATCTATGATAAACTGGAAAATCATTTAGTGTCTTGGGAAACAGATTAAATTTACAAAGGCATTCATCATTGCCTTGACATTGACTTACATTTTAGTGTTTAGCATGACTCATTGTTTGTTGGTCAAAAAACAAATTCACAATACTGGTGCTCTTTATGTAAAGTTCTTCGGTGCATATTTTAATCTATGAAGTAGCTTTAAAAACATATATCTGACTATGAACAGTCTTGATCCTCTGGTGATCTACATTTGAAATCCACTTTATAGAGGAAATGTCCATATTTATTCCAGAAAGGCACTCTGTAGAATTAATACTACTAAAAAGAAAATTCTTTCTTTCAAAAGGCCATTTAGTAGTTTGGCATATAGAAAGTGTTATACACCTCAGTCAGTATTGAATACTTTATTTTTATAAAAACAAAATCTAACTTCTCTCAAATATTCATTTTTCATTGCTTTGACAATTTTTTTTAATGTCTATCAAATTCCAGACACTGCTTTAGTTCTGGAATTTATAACAGTGTAAAATAAAAGGAAAAACAAAACCTTGAAATCTCTTTCCTCATGATGAGACAACAATAAGGAAGATAAGTAAAGGTCTTCCTGACTCAAAGGCATATGTGCCCTAGTATGTTAGATTGTGATAAATGGTAAGTAAAAGAGGCAAGAGGGTATGGAAAGTGCATGTGTATGGAGGAGGGTCTCAGGGATTGGTGGAAATTCAAACATGGTCATTGAAAAAGTGTCCTTTGAGTAAAGACCTGGAGGAGGTGAGTGAGTGAGAAAGGCATGTGATTTCTAAAGGAGTAGCATTCCAGGCACCAGGACACTCCAAGGACAAATGCCCTGAGGGATCAGTGTGCTGGATCAGAGTGAGCTAGCAGGCTGGGAAGAGTAGGGATGAATGAAGTCAGAGATGTGAGAGGGTGGGATATGGCAGAACGTGTTCATCATTGGGAACCCACTGCAGAGTCTTGAGGAGAAGACTAATATTACTTGTTCTACCTTTAAAATGCGTGCTTTTTATGCTTTCTTGTGAATAAACTTTCAAAGACATAGCAGGGAGACAAGTTAGGAGATTATTGCAATAATTACTTACATATTTTTAGAAGATAAGATTTACACACATAATATGAATAGAAAATAATGCAAAGCCGGGTAATATTATGCTGCTATATAGTCATCCTTTTAGTCATCTTTAACAGATTGCCCAATATAACCAAACTTGTTTTACCACTTTTTTCTTTTCTTTCTATAAGCCTGAAACTTCTGTCATACTTCATGATATACTAAACAGAAAAAAATTGCCTCCAGCTTCATGAAAAATGTCCTTTCAACAAAAATTTATTGATCCTCAAATATGCACCAGGCATAAAGATACTCACTAGAAATATAAAGATGAATAACAAACTGTCATTTTTTAAAAAAATTCTCAGTCTCATGAGCCAGCAGAACTGTAAAAAGATATATGTAATACAACTTAGAAGCACGGTGTCAGAGATATGCCAGGACATTATTGAAGCACAGATTAAATACATGTAGAATAAAGACACCCCACCAAATTGCAGCCAATGCTTCCAAGACTTCATGGTGCAAAATGTGGCCCACAGCTCAGCCCAGCCCAGAAATGGTCACTGTGGGTGCCAGGTAATGACATCACATAGCAACACCTGGCTTCCTCGCCCTAGTGACTAGCCTCCTTGGAATTTCTTCAGCCCAGCAACATGACTTACTTTATAGCAGGTGGAAACAGTTTACAGTTTAACCAAATGTCTTTGAAGCATTTTCCCAGGCCTCATCTCATTTGATACTCACAGAAGTCCTGGAGTAGGCAGATAAGAGAATCGATGGAATCCTATTTTCTTTTCATTAGCCCAAAAACAGAGATTTAGAAAGCTTAGAAACTTGACCCCACTGAGAAGAAATGAAATGGTGGACCTTGAAAATGACTTCAGGTTTTCTTGGAAAAAGTTTAGTTAAACCAGAAAGCAGGTCTAATTAAGCAAGTTTATATATATATATGGCTAAGTTGACTCTCACATGCATGATACATATAAAGCTCTTGCTGATGCCAATCGCATGTGTGTGTTTCCATCTGTCATTGTCGATCATTAATTTGGTTGATACTTCTATTATAGAGAAAGGGCGAACAGCAATATTAAAATATTTCTTCTAATTAATTTCCTTTCAATGTGCATGAATACGTGCACTGGGACACTAGTGTTTGATTGTAACGAAAGATAAAACATCATTTCTCACTGAGGAAAAGCCTGGGCATTTTATGAATGTCATTTATTTAATATCTCAAACTATGGATTGTTTTTATTCGCTCACTTACCAAATGCATCAAGCTCCCACGTGGTTCATGTAACATGTCTTCCTGACTGGTTTGGATGCCTTAATCCCACTAGTCCATGTAATATCCAGGATAACAAACTCTTTTCTTTAGGTTTTCTCAATTCCTATAGTGCCAGCAAGGGAATAATATTTTTTCAAAACTCCCAGCGCTTTCTTATGGGACTTTGCGTTCTTACAGCATTTAAGAAGGGCATTGCTGTACATGCTTTTATGGTAGGCAATTAGACAGACATGAACAGAGGAAGGAAGATGGGCCAGGTACAAAGACTCACCAGGGCAGGAAGTCCCGAACACCTAGCAACAGGTGCCTAGCAATGGGCAAAACTGGGAAAATAAGGATCTTACCCCAGGGTGACCTTTCCTCCCCTAGCATATCTCTGGTCTAGCGGTTTAGACCTCCTGACCTTTAATAGGAGGTCATTTAATAGTGCTAGTCATGGGGTTCAAATCGTCCCCTGGCATCTTGTTAGTCATACTGGTTAAACATCCTTAAAAGGGGAATGAACAAGGAGAATTAAGTCCCAGGACAATGAGGTACTGACTCATATCCAATACATCTAGGCCTCAGTTGTTTCAGCTCCAGGCCCAGAAAGCAGCAAAATCACACAAGTGAACTACAGCTGAACTGAGGAACAGCTATATTAACTAATGGCCCCCTGCTCTCGTGCCCACCAACCAATGGAGACCGCAACCCTGATAGGACACACCTGGAAAGCTGATGAATATTCTATTGATAGCCTCCCTCTGGGGCCCCCATACACCCTTAAAAGCCCTTAGGACAGAGGACCCAGTGTGCTCTCTGCCTCCCTTTTGGAGCATACCCATGCCTTTTTCCTCCTCCTCTTCTTTACTTCAGGCATGTTATCTGTATCTTTCTCTGTCCTAAGCTCCAAGAGCCCTTCTTTGGCCTCTGTAAGTTACTTCCTGAGCCACACCTAGCTGAATAAGTTTTCCTACCTCTGTGACTTTTTAAATAAACTTTCTCTTCTAGTTTGAGTCTTGGCTCTGAATTCTTTCTTAGAACTCAACTATCTGTACTGAAGTTGCTGAACCAAGGTCTGGTCTAATTCTATTGGTCTAATATTTGGTGCAGTTCTTGGTACCATCAACACTGATTTTCAGTATTCATTTAAAACAGAGTTCAAGAGCAGCTCTAGCAAATAGATATGATTCTTCAAAAATCTAGGTTACATTTTTATCCAGAGTAATAATTGTGTGTTCTTATTTGAAAGGTTAGGTTAGAGTGAACATAATGTGGGACCAATAGAGGATGGGGAAGGGTAGAGTTAACGTTAAAGCTGGTGGTCTGTGACTTTTCCACCATGCAATACAACAGTGCACAATAGTGGGAGAGGGGGTATACACATTCTAGAAACCATTAGGTTATAGGACCTCTGTAAAAAACAACCTATAACTTCTCTTGCTTCTTTGACCAGGATCCCTATTTTGTATTGTGGTTAGCTCAGATGAACGATGTCATTAATGTAGTTTTTTCACACCACGTATGAGAAAGCAAGAGGAAATGTTAAGGAAGTTAAAAATAGGAGGAAACTATGATGTTTTACAGGACCATGTAAAAGCAGATGTCTTGATAGTGATTAAAAGAGGGAGAGCGCATGCCAAGGGCACAGAAAACAAAGAAAAGTATTGTGATCTCGAATGGGCCTGGCAGTGCAAGATGGGGCTAGAGGGAGATAAGGGAACAGACTGAGATCTGAAAAACATTATTATCTGCTCCGAAATCACTATTCTCCCCCTCCCCCGACACCCCGTTCAATATACTCAATCTTACAGTTTTGCAAAATTTGTCAAGTTTGGCAAATATTTCCAATAAGGACAGCCAGATACAGTATTCAAGGCCACTTTTCCCATGCTCTGTTTTCACTGCTGAAAAGAGAGGTTTCCAGGACTGACTGAGGCTT
>NW_006294116.1:1366836-1379153 GCF_000327345.1 Myotis davidii
GACTGACTGAGGCTCTACAGTTACCATTCTTCTTAACAAAGGCCTCATTTCCTGAGGCTGAGACCAGTGGGGGAAAGAAAAGGTTATCGTTAAGTTTATTCTTTCCTAATTTAAAGGAAGACTGAAAAAGCAGGTTTCCATTGTTTGTTTTTTTAAAATGTATATTTAGACTACTTTCTTACTTAATACTTATGTTATGCACACATTTTTCATTAATTACAATACTAAAAAAACAAGAGCTCCATGATATATTTAACAGTGACACTGATTTAACCAGAAAATGAAAACTGGAAACAGTAGAGTTAATAAATGCTTCCTAAAGGACACTTGGTTGCTAACAGTCACATTGCTAATAAAATTTTTGGTCTTTGTATTTTTATATAATTTTACTACAGCATGATTGAAATTGTCAATATTAGAAATGTCCAAACCTGTAGAGAACTGTTATGAATTTAGTTGAGCCAAAGTGATGGCAATTGTTGGGAAACAAAATCTCAACTACTTGAAAAAATGCTCCAGAGAGTGGCAGTTTTGCACCTTATTGTATACATTGCCATCACAGGAGGAGATACAAACAGGGTTTCAGTGAAATCCATTGGTGGTAGATTAAGGGGATGGGAGTAAGCAAAGTGAAAAAATCTCTGGGATTGGATAAAAAGTAAAATGGAGAGACATATACTTATTTTACATTGGTGGGTACAGGATAGTTAACAATTGGCACTTATAGCACATAGAAATGGCATGCAGGGAACAAGATAACAATGCGTGTTTCTGTGGCCTCCTGCCCTGGTAAATTGGGTGTGCCCTGAGGGCTCTGGAAAGGAGATTACTTTGACATTACTATGTTATCTTGGATGCAACAAGACAAGAGACAGGCTCACTTAAAGTAAAGATTGACCTTTGTCTTGTAAGCTACTGGTCTAGGACATGACTATCCACCACAACCTGCTCTTAGTTAGACATTTTTATGCTCAGACCTTCCTAGGTGGTAACTTTTGGACTCTGAGTTTGTAAGGCCCATCATGCAGGCCTTCCTGAGCTTGTCAGGTTTAGTATGTGGCCCCTTTTTCATCCACAAAATGATAAATATTAGCAATTGACAATGCCGAGAACCAACCTATTTCATCTGAGATGCTTCCCTTTCACCTCTCTTTAACTTGTCTAACTTTAACTTTCCTTGCGGCCCATTCAAGTTTAGCAGGATGCTATATCTTCTGAATTTGAATCTTGCTTCTATATAGGGGGTGGGACAACAACAGGTTTACAGTTGTGAGTACATGAAACACGGAGTTTATTCTTGTATTATTATTTACTAATGATTATTTTCCATATGAACAATTGTAAGCCTACTTTTGCTCACCCTGTATTTCTTAACTTCTTTGAACCTCAGTTTTTTATTTATGAAGCAGAGGCAAACATATTTTATACCTGGCTGTTGTGAAGATTTAATGGAATAGCATATGTTAGATCTTTTTCTGAATTAAGCACCCTGTTTTAACTAACATGTATACTCCCACTATGGTTTCTCAATTTTTAGCACTAGTAACTTCCGAAGCCTCTCTCTGGGAAAAAGGGACAAAAACTTCTGGAAGAAATGATTGTTTTCCTTTACAGTGCTTATTTATGCTAGATTATAAATTCTGTAAAGCAAATTCTAAGTGGCGAAAAACACACATTTAACTATACTATTTAGAAATAAATAAATGCAAAAAGACATTTATGGAAACTATTAATATTACCACCATTATAAATAGCTCTCATTATGTTTTGCTGAAGGCAAAAAGTGAGTCAAATGCAGATAATTGGTGCCTTCTCCACACACCCCCATACACCCCCACGCACACATACTGAGCTGTCTTCACAGGGTGACATCCACCTTGGCTTTTACACATGCCTTCTAGGAACCAAACAAGATGTCATCGATTGTTAAACAGGCCTTATTTAAGTTCTACCAAACCATTAGCACTAATACAAAAAAGAGTTTAGAATCTTGATATTAAAGGGAACTCTATGATTTTTAGAAATCTGCACATATTTCTACCAGCATGGAAAAGGATGAACTGGTATATACTGCAAAATAATATAATAATAGGAACCACTTAAAATTCCACTTGTATTCTCAGTGATACAATTTATTCTGGCATGATTCAGTGCTCCTCATTTATTGTAATAGCCACAGATTCACTCTGTTTCATAAGGAACATCTCTTTTTTAAGCCTTTATATTTTAAAATGTATTTTAATATTTTAGCTTTAATTGTGATGGAATTTCAAGTCGATACTATGATGATTTGTTAATTACAAATTCTTTCTGAAGGCAGCTGCTTACTTCTCTGCATTTTACAGCCTTTTAAACCTATTCAGAGCAGCTTTGAAATATATAATTAGGCAGCTTCAAAGTCATTTGTAATAATCATACATATAAGATAATCTTTTATTTTAGATAAAAATGCAGTAACTTTCAATGTACATTGCTAATGCTATTTGGAGAGATTTTCAAAAAACTATATTACTCTGTCTCTTTTTTACTTTAATATTGTAATCATAAAGATCACACAAAGGATTTTTTTCCCCTGGAGGCCAGTCTTTAAATTCAATAGCTAGTAGTATTAAAAGGTTGCTGGGAGCTGGGGGAGGGTTGGATATGTAGTGAGAATATAGGGCAGAGAGAAAAAACAGCTTCTGTGTACAACAAATAAACAGTGCACGATCTCATTTGTACCTCAAGACCACTAAGAGTTCTATTGAATAAACAATGAGGACTCTAATTGTTATGCTATGGAATTCACTGTGATTATTTTAATATTTGTGGAAATTTCATTTGGAGTCTATATGTATATGGAAGCTTTTCTGAATGTATTGGGTTAGTATGACTGAAACAGCTGTCATTTAAGATAGGAAGATTTAGAAACAGAATGATATGCGAAAAAAGGAATTATTTTTCTTCTATTGGCTTCTAATAGAGTCAAAAGATTTTATCTATGATAAGCAGATTTTTAAACAAAGAGTTATGAAAATGAAGGCATATGTAGGAAGCATTTTCTTTTAGATCCATGTTCACTGTTTCAAATTGGCTTTCATTTCCCAGTCATTTCTATGATATTTACATTCAGGTAGCTGAATCAGCAAAGGGGTTATTAGAACAGACTAGTAATGGAAATGATTTGCTCAGGGACCCCTCACAGTGAAAGCTTCAGTACAGTGAGCAGTGCAACGTTAAATGATTTGAATGCTTGTGGGATGAGTATACTACAGCTCTGTGTTCTTCATTTCCCCCATTTCCTATTTCTGTGACTGCAGACGGAAATAGACTTACTGAAACTGGTAGAGAATTATTAGTCTTTACATAAACTCTTCAAGTATCTATGGAACAATATCTTCTAGCTTTTGTAAGAACCCAGGAAAAAAAAATCACCTCTCTATCTCTGACATATAAATTGTGTTGAGTTTTTAAATTTGCTAATGCTGTCAGAGTACACAGTGGGCGTTTTCTGAGAAATTGTAAATACCTTGGATTAAAAGGAAATGATTTTTTTCTAACAAGAATAAATATGTCAATTAAATAGAAAGTAGTCAATGATCCAGACAAGGAAAACCAAATAAAAGCACAAAACAAAGTGTTTAAAAATTACTCTTCCCCTAGATCAGTGATTTTCAACCAGTGTACCGCAAGAACTTTCAAAACCTGTAACACCTAACTACTTAGGCACACTGACCTCTTCTCCCTGAGTTGTCAACTAAGAAAATGACAATAGTCAACCCAACAATAGCTGTCCAGGGCAAATAAATCAAAATTATACCTATTTTTTGTCAAATTGGCAAAAAAAAACATATTTTTGTGTGTGTCACAGAATTTTAGTAATTAGTTTATGTGTGCTATGAGATGAAAAAGGTAGGCCCTAGACCACTAATCCCCAGATACATTGGACTAGTTTCTGTTCCTCCTACTTAAGAATATAGTAGACTTATTCTCACCTTAGAATCTTTGAGCTAGCTATAGCTCTTTCTTCTCTTTTAGACTTAACTTTAAGTGAACATTCAAAAAGAGTCCTCTGTTGACATTTCAAACCAAAGAAGTTACCCATCACATACTGCATATCATTTTGATTTCTACTCCTCATAACATTAAATATTTCATAAAATTATCTAATGTATTTGTTTACCCATTAGTTATATTTCTATTTTCTTGCCATACTCCATTCTTCCACAAACTGGAATGGAAACTCCAGAAAAGCCAGAATCCTAACTTCCTTGTTCACTCTTATTTTTAGTCTCATTATAGAGTAATGACTAAAATATCCTAAGTGTTCAATAAATATTTTTGAAAACTTGGAAATATATTTCTGATGTTGGTTAAAGTAGGGGTTCTCTTCCCCAGTGAGTACCAGAGTTGGAGTTCTTGCAGTATTTTGAGAAAATACATTTTTCTGGGACTTGCTTGGAGGATGTGATATGGTAGAAAGCTTTATTTCTGTAGAGTTATATCCCTGGTTTCCAAAGTCCCATTTCCCTTCGTCCAGTCATAGAAGAAGTGCAGTTGGAGTTTCGGTAAAGCTAGAAGCAAAGCCAGTGTCCAGAGTTTCCCTTCTATGTTGGAGACACATCCAGTACAGCATCAGGCCAGTTGCAGTCCAGCAGTCCATTGTGTGTGGGGGTCCACATGGCTGTGGGCCAGGTGGGCATTTGCAGGGAAGCAGGAACAAAAGAGCCCTGCAATCCAGGAGATAAGCATAATGTGCCAAGAGAGCAAACTTCTTTGTTCAGAGGGTTAGTATCCCAAATCTTCATGGACTTATAGTGGCCATGCCCATTCTGGCCAACCACCTCTGTCTCCAGATGTGATTGGCAGACAAATACCTTCCCTATGTCATCTCAACTTTACTAGGCATGTGTCCATCTTCCCTATGTGGTTCCCTTCCACCCTGTTTTGCAAGGAACATGCCTGCAATGTCTGGCCTTTCCTTTCCCCCTTTTCTATTATTAATAACTAGTGGACTGGTGCACGAATTTGTGCACGTTGAGAGAAAATTAGAGGAAATATTTTAATATCGCTATTTTCCCTTTCTCTATAATAGAAGTGTCAACCAAATTCACGATTGACAATGACAGATCGAAACACACGCATGTGATTGGTGCCAGCGAGTGCTTTATATGTATCGCACATGTGCGAGTCAACTTAGCCTTATATATATATACAGAATAAACTTACTTAATTAGACCTGCTTTCTGATGTAGTTAGCTACTGAAAACTCTTTCCAGTCCAGTGAAGCAACCCAATTTCTCTTTCAGGTAATTGTCAGCAACACAGCAGTAAATATCAACACGAAACAGATTATTATTGTAGATCATGCAGGAAGAACAAAGGGTAAAATATTGAACTGCAGCAGTGTTTGACTGTATTCTGCACCATGAGAAAACCTGAAGTCATTTTCAAGGTCCACCATTTCGTACTTCTTTTCGGTTGGGTCAAGTTTCTAAGCTTTCTAAATCTCTGTTTTCAGGCTAATGAAACTAAAATAGGATTCCACTGAGTCTCCTATCTACCTACTCCAGGACTTCTGTGAGGATCAAATGAGATGAGGCACAGAAAAACGCTTCACAGACATTTGGTTAAACTGTAAAATGTTTGCACCTGGCTATATAGCAAGTCGTGTTGCTGGGCTGAAGAAACTCCAAGGAGGCTAGTCATGAGGGAGAGGAAGCCGGGTGTTGCTCTGTGATGTCATTACCCGGCGCCCACAGTGACCATTTTCAGGCTGGGCTGGGTTGTGGGCCGTATTTTGGCACCATGGGGTCTCAGCGGTGTCTGCTGCAATTTGGTGGGGTGTTGCTCTGAGGTGGTGGTGGGGCCTGTGTCCCACTTGGGGGAAGCTGAGTGTTGCTTTGTGGGCACCAGGTCCACGGTGCCATTTATTATTAAATGGCCTGTCACTAGGGAGAGAAAGTCAGGCATTGCTACGTGACATCATTACCCAGTGCCCACAGCCACCTTTCAGGGCTGGGCTGGACTGTGGGCCACATTTTGCACCATTGCAGCATTGGCTGTGATTTGGTGGGCTGATGCTCCAGGGTGGTGATGGGGCCTGTGTCCCACTTGGGGGAAGCTGAGTGTTGCTTTCTTGGTACCAGGTCTGTGCTGCCATTTCTCTGTGAATGGCCCGTGTGCGTCAGGGAAGCTCCTGCCTTGAGTGTCTGCCCCATGGTGGTCAGTGCACATTATAGCAATGGTTGGATGGGCAGAGGGGCACTTAGCATATTAGCCTTTTATATATATATATAGACTAGAGGCCTGGTGCACAAAATTTGTGCACTGGGGGGAGTCCCTCAGTCTGGCCTGTACCCTCTCTAATCCAGGACCCCTCAGAGGATGTCCGACTGCCTCTCACAATCCAAGACTGCTGGCTCCTAATCATTCACTTGCCTGACTGCCTGACCACCCTAACCCCTCTGCCTGCCTGCCTGATCACCCCTAACTGCTCCCCTGCTGACCTGATAGCCCATAATTGCCTCTGCCTCGCCCTGCACCCAGGACCCAGGATTCCTACCTCCAGCCGATTACAGGCACCTGGGACCTGGGCCAGCTTCACCCAGGCTGGCTGCAGCCGCAGAAGACCGTGGGTGGTGGCTTCGCTCTGGCTGCAGCCACAGGCATCCTTCCTGCTTGCCTGATCACCCCTAAGCACCTCTGTCTGCCTGCCTGGTTACTCCTAACTGCTCCCCTACCTGCCTGATCGCCCCTAACTGCTCCCATGCTGGCCTGATCTCCCCTAACCACTTCTGCCTCACCCCACACCTGGGACCCAGGATTCCATCCTTTAGCTGGTCACAGGCACCTGGAACCCAGGCTTCCCTCCCTCTGGCCGGCCCCAGGCACCCAGGACCTGGGCTGGCTTCTCCCAGGCTAGCTGCAGCCGCAGGGGACTGTGGGTGGGCAGCTTTGCCCAGGCCACAGCCACAGGTGTTCAGGACCATGGGGCGGGTGGTTTGTCCCTCTCCCGAGTCACAGGCACAGCCGCTGGCACCTGGGACTGTGGGTTGGGTAGCTTGTCCCTCTCCTGGGATACAGCCCCAGCCACTGGCGCCAGGACCATGGGGCGGGTGGCTTGTCCTTCTCCAGGGCCACAGCATGGCTGGTGCCCATTCCTCTCTCACAAGCTCATTTGTGCCTGGCTTTTCCCCATTCCTCTCTCCCCAGTGTTAGTGTTTGAGCCATTATGGCGTGAGGGTATGAGGGTGTGAGGGTGTGAGACTATTTGCATATTAGCTCTTTATTATATAGGATGGCCTCATTAAATCAGCTGCTATGTTGATATCTGTTCTCATTATTTACACATAAGAGCTATATAATTATTTTCCGCAAAATATGCCTTCTGTTTAAGAAAGAGTTTTAAAAAAATTTTCCTCCAGAACTTTGGTTTTTAAAAAAATTGTTTTGCTTAAGTAGACATGTGCATTATCTACTGACACTTTTTCTCTCTTAACCAAGGCTAGGGTAGTTTGTGACTACAGGAGACTGTGAAGAAAGGAGTAGTGACCCTATTTCTGTGTGACATTAGCATGCTGTGTAACCCACACACATTCCCTGAGAAGCTCTATCAGGTGCATTATCCTATAAGAACCTGGTCCAGGAATTTGGAGGTAGGCTTTCAGATGCCAGAAATAATGTACTCACCACTGGAAGCTTAATTCTTGAGAATGGAGTTACATGCTTAACTCAATCAAAAATTAGTAAGAGTGGAGTCCATTTTGTAGTTGGTTTTACTTCAAAATGTCTTCATTTTGACGAAGACATTTGAGGAAATAACACCAGTATTCACTGTGTGAGTCAGGCCTCAGTTGAAGGTAGTCATTATGATAAAGAAGAGAAAGAAATAGGAGGGGGAGGGATGGTAAGAAGGAGAATAAAAGAACATGGAGTAGCAAGAGGAAGAAAGAAAAGAAGGTATTAAAGAAAGGTAGAGAAAACAAAGGAGAAATATTTTGTTTACTTTTACAAGCCTTTGCTAATTTTTTTTTAAAAGTCAAGGAATCCTTTGCTCTGGTAAGTATTATAGAGATATTCATATATTGCTATATATTGTGAAAAAAAAATAAATACCTGCGGTTACCTAAATTAAATACATATAAATACTTTAAAATTTTTAACCATTAAGAAAACAAAAATACCTTTACTGAGAGCTGTCTCCCAAAAATGTTAAGGGTACTAATATGACTCTATAGATTTTATAGAGTACTGAATGGAAGAACATTTAGGTCATAAATTCACGCAGACTGTTGAGGCATAGCTTACTATTGCCCTGAAGATTGAAAACCACTCTCATTTTACATTTATTTTTGTTAATGAATACATATTTAATATGATAGTACATTCTATATGCTTCAGCACTGATGCTTTCCTTAATTTTTTTTTTCAGGAGGTAATTAATTGTCTAGGCTCTAGGCTACTTTTCCTGGGAGAACATCAAACATTAACACAGAGCAGACAGATGTGCCTTGTTAGAAGAAAAATACCAAATTGAATGGGTAACATAACAATCACAGTCTCATGCCCTAAATTAGAAGAGCAAGTGAGTTATGTTATTGCAAATGATGCAGCATTGATATGGACATTATAATTACAAGGTAAAAGTAGCTTTTGATAGGTATTCTGATGTTATATCTGTATGATCTGATTTTATCAAAGTGTGGTATTTCTAAAAGATATAAGTTAATGCATTATCTTAAAAAATTAAATATAAATAACTTCTAAGCAGATCTACATTGTTTACAGTAAATGTTCATATGTGTTTATATGTAAAAGTTAAGACCTTTATGGATTTTATAATGATAGCCAAATATCAAAAATTCCAACCACCTCTCTCTCTTTTACACGGATTTTCAGGGAAAGAAATTTCCCAAGTGTGTACTTGCTCTAAGCAGTCAGTAACACCCTGACCTATATTTTGAGGCTGTCGTTTTATGCAGGATATGGATAAAAATAGAACCGCCTCAAAAATGTATGACATAAAAATATCGAGTGAAATATGCACATTAGAATAAGCATTTGAGGTCAGGAAGAATGGGGATTTAATTTAAACTTGCTGGTTGTTTTTCCAGTCTATTTCTAATGTGTATCTCCCCTAGGTAATAGCTGCTGCAGGGTTTCAAGCACCTTTTCCAACATATAATGCTTCTGTACAGCAGTACATTCTCTTCTTTATTTAGGCATTTTAATTGAACATAGAATCTCAAAACTAAACAGTTAATGTTTTGATATCAGCAACGAAATAAAAAATTAAATTATAAATTGACTCATAAATTTTGACTTTTTTCATCCATTAAATCTCAAGAAAAAAAGAGAAATTACAGAACTGTAATTTTTCATTTTTTTTATTCTCAGGAATATGCACCCACTGTGCTATTATTCATGAACAGAGATTCTCAAATAGATAGATGGCATAAGTATTTTCCATTATCTCCATATGTATCTAGCAAGATATTTAAGACCTCTGAGTTAGTAATCTCATTTTAAATTAGTTATAAAAATAAAAAATAAAATGTGTAAAGATAAAGATTAACAATGTATAAAGTTTTTAAAAATTCAATGTTTATTAAAATAATACTCTCAAATACAAAGTTATTTGAATACTAACAAATTAACAAATATTTATTGAACTCAACAATGGAATAATTATTTGCTGCCACCTGTCTCACAAAATTTATATAGTCAAGCAAGACACACTTTTTAGAACCCAGGCCAGATAAAGTATCTGATAAGAATCTTTCCCTGACAATCCACCCCTTAAGGTTGGATAATTAATACCTCTGACATATAATACAAAACATCCCATTTTGCATCTATTTTTGCCCTTACCACACAGTTTAGTAATTGCCTATTTATTTATTCATTTTTCATATTACATTTTCAGCTCTCTCTATATATATTTTATTTCCTCATCTCCATAGTTTAAGACTCTGTCTAGAATATTGCCAATGTTTAATTAAAGTCTGTGACTATTTCATTATTCACCTTTGTATCTAACTCCTGGCACATAGTAGATACTCAGTAAATATTTGTGGCTAAATGAATAAATGAATGAATGCCATCTGTTTTTAGACTCTCTGTGAGAACTCATTTCTCAATTACCACATGCCTCATAAATATAGAGATTAATTAGAAAAAATTCCATACTAAATCTTTACAAAGTTAGCGCAAATGTCAAGAATTTGTTTTGTTTTTCAGAAAAGTCAGTGAAGATAGCGTTTGAACCCTTTTTGTCCCCCTGTTGTACTTCTTGCATTTGCTTTTATCATTGAATAGATGGTATTGTGCTTTTTTTAGTGATTTATTACTCATATAACAAATATTTATTGAGGGTCACTAAGCACAAAGCCTGTTCTAGGCATGTAGAGAAGGGAGAGAATAGAAACACCTCTATTTTTTATATTTATGTTAGTGATGAAAAGATGTAATAAGAATAAATGCATACAATATACATTGTTTTAGATAGAGATAAACTCTAAGGAAAATAAAATAGGTAAGGTAATTGACACTGTTTGGAGTGGCATTAGTATTTTAAATACAGCAGTCAGAGAAGGCTTCACTGAAGTGACTTTTGAGCAAAGTCTGAAAGAATGTAAAGAGGGTCTTCTGCATATCCAGCAAGAGAATCTATGGAAGGAGGTGCCACAACTAATAGGTGGTGGTGGTACCTGAGGGGAGTTATGAAATTAAGGACTTGTAAACCGTTCTAACCACTTTTACTTTCAGTGAAACTGGATGCCTCTGAGGGATTTTGAGCAGAACAGTGAGATTATCTGATATTCAGATTTTCACATAATATCCCTGCCTACTGTGTTGATAATGGACTGTGAGGGGCAAGAGTAGCTGCAGAGATCAGAAGGCTATCACAATAACCTAGGTCAGTGGTCGGCAAACTGCGGCTCACGGGCCACATGTGGCCCTTTGGCCCCTTGAGTGTGGCTCTTCCTAAGCCTTAGGAGGACCCTAATTAAGTTAATAACAATGTGCCTACCTATATAGTTTAAGTTTAAAAAATGTGGCTCTCAAAAGAAATTTTAATCGTTGTACTGTTGATATTTGGCTCTGTTGACTAATGAGTTTGCCGACCACTGAGTCCTAGGTGAATGATGATGGTGGGTTAAAATAAATAGGTCATAGCAGTGGAAATAGTTGAACACTCTATTTATGTAAAGATAAAGCCAACGGGATTGCTGACACATTAGATGTGCATTATAAAAGAAAAAGAGAAACTAAGAATGACCCAGAGGTCTTCAATGCAAACAACTGAAAGAATAGAGATGACATTGACTGAGAAGGCTACATACAGAACTGGTTTTGAGAGGAGTTTAGAAGGCTTAGTGTATTTTAGCTTGAGATTCTTCCATGTACAAGCAGAGAAGTCAAGTGGGCAGGTAGACAAGAGTTAGGTGCTTAAAGCTGGAGATAACAAACCTGGATGTTATGAGTATTAAGATGGCACTAAAATTCTGAGCCTAAATGAGGTCACCAAAAAAAAGGGGGTGGGGGTAATAACAGAAAACAGAAGTTTAAGTCTTGATTCCTGGAACAGTCCAAATGTTGAGGTCATGAAGGTGAGTTGAACCCAGCAAAATAGACTGAGCATGCATAGAAAGAGAGGAATAATAATGGAACTGTAGTGTCCCATAAACCAAATGAAAGACATGTTTCAATAATTAAAAAAAAGACTAACACTATCACTTTTTACTCTTTCCTTTTTTTACAATCTACATCTGATCCTCAGTACTTTTTTGGTTATTTCTACAAAATATTTCCATGTAAGTGTGTGTTTCATCAGAGAAGCAGAACTAATATGAGAGATTAGACTAAGGGATTTATTAAAGGGATTAGACATTATACAACTGTGGGAGCTAGAAGAAGTCTATGAACTCCGTGGCCATTACATCTGGTGGTTTAAAGTCACTGAGATCAATAAACTGGCAGTGGGAAGACAAGCTATGTGGATTTGGGGTCACCTGGGACAAACTGGAGTCCTCAGAATGAATTAGACGTCCAAAAGACAGTCTTTACCTGCATCAGCTGGGACAGATTGGATAAATTGGAGCCCCCAAAGACAATGTGAACCTACACCTGTCTCTCTCCACCTTCAACTTTAACATTACAAATTATATGTAGAAGGACCCTTTATGATAGAGCTTCCCACACATGTACAGGCACATTCTGAGAGAAGAAAGGAATAATTCTAGCAGGAACTGAGGGATCTGCAGATGCAGCTGCTGCTCCAAACCTACAACGTGAGGTAGCAGTTCAACAAGGACCATGAGCTGCAACAGGTT
>NW_006294116.1:1379170-1381263 GCF_000327345.1 Myotis davidii
TCCCTACACTAACCTTCAGCATATAATAAAGCTGATGCTGCATTTCTTTCTTCCAGATCCTATGGAGACCTCTTTTCTGACAATCCCAATGCAGAACTGTTCAGGGAAGGGAATTCTGGGAAGAACAGTGCCAGGTTAGCTAGGTCAACACAGTACAAAGTCACTCCAATCCAGAATCCAATAAAGTGAGGACTGAGAGCTAACTATTGTAATCACTGGTTGCAATATGCCCATTATTAGATTGTTATTTCCTTGAAGGCAGAGAGTAGTTGCCTATGTACCTTTTTTATTGCATTGTATTCTAGTCATTTGTATCTATGACTATCTCAATGGAAATAATTTTTTCCTCATCTTGGTCTCAAGAATATTTGGTTTGTTTAACATCTTCAATACAATTTTTTAAATGTCTAGGATAATTTTAAATTCTACATTTCTCTGATTTTAAATGAAAATGTTTTGTAGATATTAACAACACAATATTGGGGAGAAATTAACAGTTAATATAGATTGTGAAATAATTCTCATGTATCATGTTTGTAAATATGCTCCTCCAATATGCTTAGAATGACTGTCAGTTTGTCACTTCTATATATTTTCTAGAAAAAGAATAATTACTATATCACTTGTTTAACTTTTGTTGATTACACAGCATAACTATATAAATAATTACATGTTATTGATCTAGGAATCCTCTCTATTCAAGACTACTTTTTGAGTTATTTCATGAGAGATTTTGTTGTTTTCTCACCACTGTTATTTTTATTATTTCTCTCATTTTTAGTTTATTGCTTCAGATTTTTTGTTCAATATTTACTTCCTATGATTCAACATAGTACCAGAAACATATGATGCACCAAAATACCATGTTACTTTTCAGAGATATGGCATTCTACTAGCTATGACTTTTATCCATAAGGATGGCCACAATATATGAGAAAGGAGAAGAAAATAGTTAATAACTATTTATTGAGTCAAAAAAGTAAACATGGTAATACAAAGTTCCATGCCTCTTCCAGCATCAGTTAAACCTCTTGGGAAATGGTGGGTTTATTTTAAGGTCTTTTATATCTTCTGCAGTCTTGACCTGTGCTATGTTCTGAATGTTTGTTTCATCCTCCCTATTCCCACCTCAAAATTCATGTGTTGAAATTCTAAAGCCCAGGGGGATAGAAGTAGGAGGTTGGTCTTTTGGAGGTGCTTGGTCAGAGTTCCACCCTTATGAATGGCATTAGTATTCCAAAGAGACTTTCTACCATGTGAGGACACAGCTAGAAAGCACTGGTCATGAACCAGAAAGAGGTCTTTCAGAACCACGCTGGCACCCTGATCTCAGACTTTTCAGCCTCCAGAATGATGAGAAAAACATTTCTGTCATTGGTCTATGGCCTTGGTTATAGCATCCCAACAGAACTAAGACAACTGCGATGTTATTGCATCAAAGCTCACCCCATATTGTTTTTTATGGTGCTGCACCAATTTATATTCCCAACAGTGCACAACAGTTCCTTTTTTCTCCATATCTTTGCCAATAGTTATTATTTCTTGTATTTTTGAGAATAGCCTTCTAACAGATGTGAGGTAATATCTCATTGTGGTTTTGATTTGCATTTCTCTAATGATTAATGCTAGAGAACATCTTTTCATGTACCTGTTGTCCATCTGTTTATCTTTCTTGGAAAAATGTCTACTCAGATCTTCTGTGCATTTTTAATCAGATATTTTTAAGCTATTGAGTTGTATGAGTTCACTGTATATTTTGGCTATTAATCCTTTATCAGATGTATAATTTGAAAGTATTTTCTGCCACCCAGGTTGCCTTTTCATTTTGTTGATGATTTCCTTTGCTGTCCAGAAAATTATAATTTGATGTAGTTCCACTTGTTTATTTTTGCTTTTGTTGCTTTTGCTTTTGATGTTAGATTAAAACAAAAATCATTGCCATGACCTTACTCAAAAAGCTGACTGCATATGTTGTCTTCTAGGAGTTTTATGGTTTCAAGTCTCAGGTTCAAGCTTTTAATCCATTTTGAGTTTATTTTTTTATATACAGTAAAAGGAAGTGGTCCAGTTTCATTTTTTCATGTATCTGTCCA
>NW_006294116.1:1381974-1386073 GCF_000327345.1 Myotis davidii
GAGATGATCATATGATTTTCACTCTTCATTTTGTTAATGTGGTGTATCACATTGACTAATTTGCGGATGTTGAACTATTCTTGAATCCCTAAAATAAAACCCACTTCACGATGGTGTATGATCCTTTTAATGTATTGTTGAATTCAGTTTGTTAATATTTTGTTGAGGATTTTTACATCTATGTTCATCAGGAATGTTGGCTTACAATTTTCTTTTCCTGTGACACCCTTGTCTGGTTTTGGTATCAGGGTAATACTGGCATTGCAAAATGAGCTGGGAAGAGTTCCACCATGTAAAATTTTTCATTTTCAAAGTCAGTTCAGAAGAAAGATAACTTATGAAAGATGTTTAAAGACAAAGATGGCCAATAGTTTGGAGGAAAATAAAGGCTCTTGAAGGAATAATGAACAATATGACTTCTCCATTCCATATAATTTTTAGAAAATGATAAAGAGTAAAGCTTCAGTCATATCCACCACCTATTGTCTCACCTATTATTCTGCTTCAACAAGGCACTGGGGATTTTATGAGAAGTCATTCAGTCATGGGATGACCTTTGGCTTATAGTCTAGTGGGAGAGTTTTCTCTGGTTGGCGGAAGAAGACAAATGTAAGGACCTGAAGCATGAGAATGTTTCAGAGCTGCTGCTGCTGGCTTGAAAAAGAAGAAGCCATGTGTCAAGGAAACAGAGACCTCTTTCCTACAGCTGCAAGAACTGAATTCTGCCAACAACCAGAAAGAGCTAGGAAGTTGATTTCTGCCTCAGAGACCCTAGATGAGAACACAGCATGACTAACACCTGATTTCAGGCTTATGAAATTGAGCAGAAAACTAGCCACATCTTGCAACAACTTTGACCTACAGAACTGTGATCTACTAAGTTTGTGTTTATTGTAACCACTATGTGTTTGTGGTAATTTGTGATGCAGCAATAAAAAACGAACACAGCTTCTCTCTCTGCTCCACATGGCTGGCTGCAGATGGATAGATTTGGACCTGGAGGGTATGTTTCCATGATGGCTTACTTACATGGCTGCAAAGTTGGTGCTGGTTGCACGTGGTGTCTGTCACATTACGCTGAGGGCTGGAGTCATCAGTTCCTCTCCATGTGGGACTTAATTAGGCTACAGGGCTTCCCTATAGCAGCTGGCTAGGTTCCAAGAGCAAGCATCCCAAGAGAATAAAGATAAAGTCAGTGCCAATCTTATGACCTAGCCTAGGCAATTACATAACATAACTCTCACCATATTCTGTTGGTGGAGTCCGTCACAAAGATCTGCACAGGTTCAAGCAGAAGGGACATAATCCTTACCACTTAGTCAGAATGGTTTCAACATCCCATTGTAAGAAGTTAGTATGAAATGGGATATTCTGTGAAATATTTGAAACATGCAATTACATGGTAGTTTAACGATTCACTCCTATCTCAATACCCATTTTGTTTCTAAAATGTTAATATTTGAAGGAAAAGTTGAAATTAAGACAGTGCAAGGAAAATAATCATTACACCTCAACGATATAAGCTCGGGCTGTGAATGGTTTAGATATATACACCTACCTGTACATAATAAATCCCGTAATGAAAAATGTCAAAAATGCTTGCTAACTTTAATATTAAGTTAAATTTCTAGAAAATACCCAAGGTGTTGAAGAAGGGGAGTAAAAATAAAATTAAGATCTGTTTAAGTGTAAATGTATTATTTTAACTGTAATTTATATGCCTTTAGCTCAAATTACATCATTATTAATTTCTGGAACATTTATTCAATATATAGTAGTACATAGCATTAACAATGGTTGCATTTAATACATCACGTATTTTGGTTTTATGGTATGTAAATGCTAAGAAAGCAGAGATATAAAATGTAAGCACTCGGATATAAAATGTAAGCAACTTTTCCATTACAGGGTTGAGTATCTAATTTAGGTTTACTTTTTCCAGAAACTAAATAAAATTAAATATTGTTTTTATTTACAGAATACAATGGTAAGTGAATATGAAGCAATAAGCAGATCAAGGCTGCATAAAAACATACAAGTGATTCCTCATCTCTTACATTTGGATAATTAAAAATTGAATCTCATTACTGAGTGAACCAGAAATAACTTTAATTCATGGCAGCATATACTTTTATTATTGAAGTTAAAGTTTTGTCAAACAATGTATGGGTTTGGCAAAATAAAAATGACTTCCATGTTGCATAACTTCATAAGTCAAAATTTCACAATATGAGAGAACTTTTATACAAATGACAAAAAGTAGGAAATGCATTTTCTACATTTTAATTACAAATCACATATCTGTGTCTCCTGCTGTGATGTTTTGTTAAAAAGAGATCTCATTTGTGAAACTGCCAGTGTAGAAACTGACAGATGGTGAGACCAGTTTCCAACCTGCTTAAGTACTGGTTTAATATGGTTTAGATTATTTTACTAGCATTGTCTTCTTTTACTATATATCTAAGTAGCATAGAATACTATTACTATTATGTTACAATTCTTGTGTTGCTATATTTATAGATCTATTTATGTGATTTATACATAAATTTATTATTATAGATTCAGACTTATCAATATACTTACTTTTAGAGATGATTTAACTAATAATTTCTCTAAAACAATGTGTCAATTTCTATTTATTTTAATGAAATGCCTGCAAACACATAAATGCCTGAGGACAATCATAATAGAACAACTTAAAAGCCCAATTAAAAAATCACTTTGATAAATGTAGCCTGTAAACTTCAACAAATGAACCAATTAATTGGGATTTATATATATAATTTTTTAAATCCTTACCCGAGGATATGTTTATTGATTTTAGAAAAAGTAAGGAAAAGAGGGAGAGGGAGAGGGAGAATGGATGGGAGAGAGAGAGGGAGAGGGAGACACATAGATGTGTGAGAGAAACATTATCAGTTGCGTTGCCTCCCAAATACATGCCAATGGAATTGAACCCAAAACCTCAGTATGTGCCCTGATTGGGAATTGAACCATCAACCAACAAAGCCACCCAGCCAGGGCAGGTTAGATATATTTTTAATATTGCAATCAGAAAAAAACAAGCATTCAGACATGAAAATTACCTCATATGAAGGCGAGAAATCCTAAGGTTATTCGCCAAGGACTTCCTTAACACATTTGGGAAAAAAAATAAAAAATAAAAATTAGGAAATTATATAAAATTACAAAGACTCTTTTGGTTTTATGCTGACAAACATTATTTTTAGTACGATTTACTTCCCTTAAAAATTAGAGAGGTGTAAATTCAGAGAACATCAATATTGTTATCACTTCCCGTTTCTACCACTTCAACTTTTTTTTTTTTAGCTCTCTCAACTGGAAAGTTTCCCCTGAAAATTCATGTCTACCTCAGTTGCTGGATTAGCAATGCCTTTCCATGCACTCTGCTTTCCTTTCTCTCAGCCCATTTAATGGGCTTAGTGGACCCAGATCACTTTGTAAACATGGAGCCTGGTAACCCAGTAACACGGACCGTGGCATACATTCATTCACCTTTACAGCCATCCCACGTTTCTCCCATGGGATGAATCCTTGGGGTTTGTAGTTCCCAGATCAAAGACAGCTGATGCAGTGAGTATTTTGATCCAGTCATCTGGGTTTAGGTTCTGCCAAGGATTCCTGTTTGAAATCCTGATTCATTGGCCTGCCTGGCCTTTTGGTTTCCTCCAGAGAGCATGAACATGAAGAGATCTTGCTGTTGTGACACCTGGCATAAAAGATAATTTACCAAGTACAGTCACCACTACCAGATTCCTGAAAAATAAGTCTATCTAAATGTTCATTGACTGTGCCCTGTCTATCAGTAGACTGCCCCAATTAATGCCATGTTGATTGAGTTTTTCCTCTGCTTTCTGGAGTATGATCTGCAACTGAGAAATCCTCCTGTCTCCTATCTCACACTTTCTCATCAGTCCTTGATCTTGAACCAAGTGCAAGTTTCAGCCTCCATCTCCAATAAAGGCTCCTGCCACTCCAAGGTATGCATAATGCTGCTTTCATGTTACAACAGTTGTTACAAAAGAATAATTTATGTTGTAGTAATATGGAAGAAATCCAGAATGTTTAATATATATAT
>NW_006294116.1:1386145-1389481 GCF_000327345.1 Myotis davidii
ATTAATTTCTTTTTTACCATTAGACTAAAGCAAAGGGGGGAAATGGCCTTCATAATGATTGGATGACCATGATAGGATATGAAGTAAATCAGAAAACTATAAAATAGCTAGGACAAAAAAAGAAAGAAATGTAACTCTTAAATTTATTTTCTGATTCTTCATCTATAAACATTGTTTGCTAATGTTTTAAGTTAATTCACTTTGTAAAACACCTTATGAATTTTATTATAGTAATAGGGTTGGAAAGAAAAAAAAAATACCTCCCTTACCTTCCCTAGGCACTAATTTTAATTTTTTGGTGCCACTACTGAAGAATTTCTAATTTGGCTCATCACTTCGGTGGGAATTCAGTGCACATAAGAGGCACATATGTAATTGGCAACCTAATTTTTCTGCTTTCATCAAATGGTGCAATGCCAAATCTTTATTGAACTTGCCAGTTAAATGCACTTGGGAAGCAAACAGCAGCAAGCATAAGAGATGAAAATGAACAAACTGGAAAGAGTCATTAACTTTCTGTTTTCCTATCACAACAAAAATTGTATCATTGAACGTGCAGCAACATGGGAAATTCTACTTGAAACATTAAGCAGTCTTAAAATAGAATAATTCATTTATATAACTTCTAAAATGTTGTTTATTATAATTTATAAATGGGAATTCTAGTACAGATTTTTTAAAAACAGAAATACAAAACAGTTAAAATGAATCAACTTTTTAGAATGTGCTGTAGGTGACATTTTCATTTGTTTTATTTTGTCTAGTGTATATAAATTCTAGACTTTATTTGGCAAGCAAAATTGTTAGAAAATTAAGTGAGAAATGTTGGCTTTATTTAAAACCTTAATGAATAAAGGCAATCAACAGATTGTCATGGTTCTCACTAATTATGGGTACAATTTGAGAGTGTGAAAATTACAATCAGTTGTGGTTACCAAAATGCCCTTGAAATATCTGGTCTAATGTATAATTTTAAAACATGGACTATAGAGTCATTATTAAATTATCATTAGTGATGAAAATTAAATAAAGAATGAGAACAATAAAAGCTCCCAAAACTTGCCCAATATAATTGAGTGTCACCCTTAAAGGGGTACAAAACTTTTAAAAAAAATTTGTTTACAGCTCTTAAATAAACCAAATATTTATTTGCTCAGTGCAAACGTTCAGATCAGGAATATCTCTTCTAAAAATCCATTTTGCATTGATAGTGACATTCTTTAATAAAGACTTCATAGAAAAGTTTCCTAACTTTTTTTCATCTATAAGTGTTAGCTAGGACTTCCTAAGTACAGTCACCACTTAGGACTTCCTCACCTAATCTTAGAAATGAACATTCCTGCAATAGAAAAATGCCAAAAGACTATAGATAAGCTTTTTCATGATTACCAAAAGCTCTAAAGAAACTATTAAGATTTTCAACTAAGCCAAGATTTCTGAATGGCAGTATGAACAGTAGAGTAAGACAGACCAAGGTTGAGTTTCAGCCTCATCACTTGACCTGTGTGTGATCTAAGGTTAACTACCTACACTCCCCAAACCTGACATTTCTGATCTGTGAAATTGAAGAAATAATAATAGCTTTTAAAAATGTGGGCACACACTTTAAATCCCAACATCCTTTGTTAGTGCATCTATTTTTCAATGCTTAATCAAAGAAGCTATAACATCCTATATTTATATGTTTTTCATATATTTGTCCACTTGTTCCAACTTGCTGCCCATTCTTGATTATATGCTTAAACCACTTTTAATGGACTTAAAGAGACTCTAAACTCTTTATATTAGACATAAAGGAATCAGGGAAAAGAAAAAATCAGTATGAAAAACCCAAAGACATAGCAATGATCAGGAGCTACTAATAATGAGAAAATATATAAAAACCGAGTTGTCAACCTTTCCATCACCTCCCTAGCTCCTAAATATTCTTAGGTTCCTTTTGTCACATTTGTGAAAATAATAAATAAAAAGAGTTTTCCACAGTTGTCTCCCAAAAGCAGGATTGTTCCCATGCCTAAATAAATGCACAATAACTGCTAACACTCATTCAAAAATACACCTTGATTTTACACCGAATTGATTCACATTTCTGAAGTCAGATCATGGCCAATCACATTATTTAGAAAACATCCCTACCCACCCCCCAAACCCCAACACACACAACTTTGAAAGTGACAGATCGCTTGATTCCTGTACACTTTTCTGATACAGTAATGTGCCAGATCACAAAGATCCTGTAATTTGGGCTGGAGGCTAGTTAAGGTATAAGGGATGTGTTGTCAGGTGTACAAACTTAACACTGGGGATGTATTATCTATCCAGATATGGTCCTACACGCCAACATAATGGGCTTACAAATGTTTCACAGCCCTAACCGGTCTGGCTGAATGGATAGAGCATTGGCCCTCGAACTGAAAGGTCCCGGTTTGATTCTGGTCACGGCATGTACCTGGGTTGCAGGTTCCATCTCCAGTAGGTGGCGTGCAGGAAGCAGCTGATCCATGTTTCTCTCTCATTGATGTTTCTAACTCTCTACCCCTCTCCCTTCCTCTCTGTAAAAATCAATAAAATACATTTTAAAAATGTCTCACCAACACACAGTTAAATGTATTCCATCTGCTGTACTGCCTGCTCAAGACATAAATGCATGTATATAGGAGTAGAGATAAAGAAGGGGCTGGATGGGAAATAGTTCAGGACCCAGTGTAAAATCAGACAGTGCAATGGGCGAGAGGATCCAGGGAAAACACATTAAGAATGCAACAGCACCACGCATCAGAAGTCCTCTCCATCTCTAAACTGGCAACTTTTCTCCAGGGGGCCATCAGTCAAACCAGGTGAACGTGGTAACTGGTTCTGTTTGTAATCCCCTTGTTGTCCAGGGCCTTCTGTGTAGTAACCCAAGTTTCACGCCGGGTCACAGTGCCCATGCTTTCATTATCCCACAGAAGAACTGATTGCTGTCAATGGTTCCTGGAAGGTGTGACCTGCTTTGAGGACAGAAGCCCCGAAGGGAAGAGAGACCTGTCAGGATGTGAATAGGCTGGGTGAGAGTGAAAAGAGCCTCACAATTTCCTCCCGGGGCGGAGGCAGAGAAAGAAGATAACAGCGGTGGTTTGCAGAGGACGGAGACCGTGCCTTTTCAGCATCCCCGGGATCCCTTCCCTGAGCGTGAGCCTCCCCCTCTTGTTCTCTCTGGACCTGCCCGTGCGCTCGGATTCCACTGGAGCACAAGGCTGGGCTCCGGGGAAAGCCAAGTCAGCACGGGCAGAGGCGGCGTCCCCTGAAATGAAAACTCAGCACGGGCCGGCAGGGGTGTGCACGCGTTAAGGCGAG
>NW_006294116.1:1389807-1390242 GCF_000327345.1 Myotis davidii
TGGGGAGGTGGCTCCCGGGCTCCCCACACAGTCACACTCCGCGCGCTCACACACTTGGAGGCGCCTCCCCACGTCCCTCCCCTGCCCTCCTCTGGCTCGGCTCTCCTCTCTCTCCCCGCGAATAGTCGCCGACAGACTGCCCATCCTCCTCGCTCCCAGCACCATGACCGACTGGGAAGCGGTGGCCCAGGCGGAGCAGCTCCGCTGGCGCGGGCGAGAGGAGCAGGAGGATTATTAGATAACGCGGCGCGACTCCGTGCACCTGGGGGAGGAGAGAGGAGCCCGACAGCCGAGGAGGAAGGAAAGAAGGGAGGGCGGGCGGAGGAGGGGGTCCAGGCAAGACGCCCCCGTGCCCCGAAGACATAAATCCCCGAGTGCCCGGGAGGAGCCTTAACAAGCGACGCGGAGCCCTCAGGTAGTAACGCCCCCGGGACC
>NW_006294116.1:1390527-1398793 GCF_000327345.1 Myotis davidii
TTGGAGGCGAGACCCTCCCCAGCGGCGCAGGAACAGCAGCGACTTAGTGGCAACAAATTGCTTTGTGGTGGCGCGTCCAGGGCTCGGGAGGCGTGTGTGTGTGTGTGTGTGTGTGTGTGTGTGTGTTCGTTCGCGCTGCTGACTAGTCTATGCGTTGTTTCACCGGAAAATGAAATCAGTTCTGGGCCGAAACCGCAGGTGGCCCCTTGGGCCCGCATGTTTTGGGGGCTTGTTTCCTGGGACCCCGCGCGGTCCGCCTGGGGCAGGGTGCGCGGAGGGCTGCCGGAGGGATTTGTGAATGGTGCTCGCTGCGCGCGGGGCTGAGCCGTGCTGATGTCAGGGAGGAGGTATCCCGAGTGAGCAGAAAGGCTATTTATGGTAAAGAGTTGTGAAATTTCTCGGGGTTTCTTTCAATGTATCTGGCGCTTTACGCTCTCCCCATCTCCCATCTCTTCCCTCATTTTTCTCAGAATTAGCAGCAATTTTGCTTTTCCACCTTCTCTCGTGGGACCTGGAATACGAAGTGAATCACTTGTGTGTGTGTGTTGTTTTTTTTTAACAGGTGGAAAAAAAATGCTGCTTAGAAAATCTCGTGCCCTTTCATGTTTTTGTACTCATTCTCTACTCCTCTTAACTCTTCAGGCCATCAATAGGACCACAAGACAAAGTACCTACTTGATTTCAACAGCTTCATTTCTAATATCTTTACAGTTGAATACCTTCCCACTGAAATGTAACACATGCCGTCCGCGCCTGCACCTAAGAAGGGCTATTAAAATGATGTACACACATTTTACTGTAAAGATGTTTTTATTAAAAATGTTAGGAGGAAAGTGAAGCAGACACCTAGCTGAATTTATATTGATTACTATTGACTCAAAGCCAGCTTTTAAGAGACGATCTAAAATTCTACTAACTTAGGCTACCACAGTTTGTTTCTGTTTCTCTTTCTATTTGCTTTCTAGTAAGTACAAATTCCAGAGACATAACTTAAAGCTCAGATATGACTTGGGACAGTGTCTACCAACTAAGCTTCCACAAATTTCTGTTTGTTCCTAAAAGTTAGCAGCCTCTGCTTTTACAGAGTCGATGACTGGGTTGTGACTGAGGTGGAAGGACAGGGTCATTATTATTTTAAATTGGTATATCTCAAAGGCCTGCCGGCCAAGCACAGTCTCTATAACACTGAAGTTCCATGTTGCAACTACCCCTTCAATAATTTCATTGAGAAGAAAGAGAAGTAAACTGGTCAATCTATTGTCAGAGTGATTTGTCTATCTTTGATATTAATTAGAGAGCATCTTATTTTAATCAAAACATGCCAGTTTTAGTTTTTTCTTTTTCCCAGTGTGAAAGTAGCTTACCAGTTCCTTACCAGTCCTGTTCATTTTGAAGGCAGAGCAGAGTTAAGGATTTGTTATTTTGATTCGGTTATGTTCATATTGGTTTGAAATGCATTTTCAACATGGAACATGTGCGGTTTTATATATTACCTTCGGATGCAGGCGTAGAGTCCCACTGAGTGTTGTTACATTAACTTTCCTGAATCATTGCAATGTAGAAGAAATCACGGGGAATTTTACAATGTACTTGATAAACTGTATTGTACAATTATCAAAAAGTTATATTTATGGATATATTTTGTTTTTTGACACTCAGAGAATCGGCAACTATTTATTTTATTGATGCATTATTTATGCTGTAGGATGTAAATTTACATCAAATTCATGAAGTAGAAAATGAAAATGTATTATGTTTTGTATATAATACTCATGATTGCATTTTATTATTCAACATAGCACTCAAAATAGACGGCCTATCATGTGCAAGGCGCTATTGAAGGATTGTGGGGAACATGACTTCCTAGCTCCCTGCCCTGCAGGAGCTTACTCCCCATTTGGGAGGAATCTGAAGCTCATGCTTGGACAGAGTTAACAACTCGTGGCAATAAGAGAGTGCATGTCTAATGAGGGCTGCAGGAGTTCAGAGCATGATAATAACATTTCATACCGGGTTTTGTTTGAAAAGGCTTCTGGGGTAGGCAGACTTGCCTGGTCTTGATCTTAAAGGATAAATAGGATTAGTGGCTTATGGCTGAGAATATGAGGTACAAGAGGCAAGTCTCTTGGAATTATTGAAAAGAACAAAAGATAGGATAGTGAAGATAAGTTTGTTTTGAAATAGATGTAGCTATTGCACTTGAATTTGTTGTGCCAAGTGCAGGGTGAGTCTGTTTTGATGTACAACATTCTGTATACTCTGTTCTTGGAATGAATTGTCAGCACATATTTTGTACTTTAGAAAACAAATCTTTGACTTTATATTACCTTTTAATGGAAAAAAATGCTTGACATGTATTTGTAGACAATACTTACTCATTGAATGCTTAATATTATATTCTTCATATATAATGTATAGCTCATTAAACATGTTTTCTATAATATTTTTATTTTAAATATTAATATTCATCCATATAATAGTTAATCTATTCTTACATTATTTCCCACGAAGGAATTGTGTGAAACTATTTTAATATTGTAGCAATAATTTTAAAGATATTGTAACTATCTTCTGGTAAATAGATTGTATTAGTAATAGAAACATGTCTTCTCTCAGCATTCTGAACTTAGTTATTTTTTCTTTGTAAATATATTTATGTTTCAACATACACAAAAATTTTAAAATGCATTTCTTCATTATAAGAATACGAAGGGAAACATCTGAATTGACTTTTAGCCTGTCTTTCAATATGACTCCCCAAAAGTATGTTATGGTGATAGTAAAGAAATAGTATAAATATTGGATATGACTATCAATAAATAACAATACAATTACTTTCAGGTTAGTTGAATTAAAAGTTTCATATATATTTTGTTGATTGAATAGATAATAGTTATTACAAAAGTGAAAAACCTGTAAGTCACTAATTTCATATCTGTGCAGGAATGGGAGGATTTCCAAGTTAGAGTAAAACCAGACTATCTGTTAATTGGTCTCTTTTGAGTTTGGTTTGAAGAGTTTGGTTTGTCACAAGTGTATCACTTTGATAATGTAATCTCTCCTACTGTATGACTGACAGTTCAGTATGATTTCCCTATTGGATAATGACAAAATCTGTTGGCTTTATATTGCAAATGTACACTTCTATAAAAAATATATTATCTTCACTATGCATGACTGTCAGTTAACAATAAAACATAAAGTCTGGGCTGGGATAAGCAGTGAAAAAAGATGGGGAGATTAATGAAAAACACTATAACAAATGAAATATACTTCAATGTGTAGCTTAAACTAAATATAATATAAAAATGTAAAACTGACCAATCTAAATTGCAATGGACACAGTACCAAGATATTATCAGTTTTTATTTTACAATAATCATATTGCAATTTTTAAATTATTTATTCTGGCTAAATAAAATTCCAGATAAACAGTGATGGTCAAAAATTCATACTAGGTTCTGTGATATGATATTAAACAATTTTTTAAAAATTTCTGTTTAGAATCTAAACCTGTGAGTCACGGCCCCTTTGGAATTTGAATGACCCTTTCACAAGGGTCGCATAAGACCATCGGAAAAGACCTATATAATTACATATTGTTTTTGTGATTAATCACTATGCTTTAATTATGTTCAATTTGTAACAATGAAATTGGGGGTCACCACAACATGAGGAACTGTATTAAAGGGTCGCGGTATTAGGAAGGTTGAGAACCACTGGTTTAGATAATTGACAGATGAAGTTTGTTGTTTGGCCAAACTGTGGCTCTGTGCCTCTATTAATTTAAAACATAGCTTTTGGTTTTGCATTACTTGCACTTTATTAACATTTTTTAAATTTCAATTTAGCTGATTAAAATTTTGAATACCATGACTCTGTTCTGAAACTAAAAAAAATCGAAAGGTAATTTATAAGGAATCATCTTACAATCTAATGGCAAATTCTTAAGTTAGAGTAGTATTTCTCAAAATATGGTTCCCTGAGCAGAGCACCAGTGAATTGTTAAAATGCCAATCTCACCACAGACTGACTGGATCAGAAACTCTGGGATGGGTTCTGGGGTGCGGTCCTCTATGTGATGCTTATGCCCTCTTAAGTTTGAGAAACAATGACCTAGGCCAGTGATGGCGAACCTATGACGCGCGTGTCAGCATTTTGAAAAACCCTAACTTAACTCTGGTGCCGTGTCACATATAGAAATTTTTTGATATTTACAACCATAGTAAAACAAAGATTTATATTTTTGATATTTATTTTATATATTTAAATGCCATTTAACAAAGAAAAATCAACCAAAAAAATAAGTGGGGGGGTCCCTCCCCAGTTTGCTGACCATGGACCTAGAGTATTTATAGTGAAATGTGAAAGCTGTGTCTTCCACCTTTTGGTGTATGAGTTGATGCTCCAACAAACTGAGCACCTGGCCAGAGTGATGACATTTTTTATTAACAACAGTAATGGCCATAATGTGCTGAACACTTCCTCCATGATAAGCAGTTTATATGTTATGCCATGTGATTTATCAAAAATTATAAACATATTTTTGTGCATATTTTAGAGATGAGGAAACTGAGGCTATGTTCCTGATTTAACTCGGGGCTCAGCACGGTCTGTGCATTACCTGACCTGTTGCCATCGTATTCAGTGAGAATGTTCTTGCTTCCCATGTAACCAGAACAAGTGTTGAAGGAATTGCAAGGCTGAAGCTTTCAGCTTCTTATTGTTCTTTTCAGCACTGACATTGTGCACCCTCAGTGCCATGCAAGCAAAATTCCTTACCCATCTGTTCAGAATATTCCAAGTCATTAATGGAAATGTAAAACGTAAGCAAGTATACTTTTAAGAATAGGTGCTTGTATGTAGAGGACGTTCAAACATTAGATATTTTCCATATTTGGAGATATGCAACTTATCTTCTGGAAAGTTTCAACCAGAACTTTGAATACCTTGCTTAAGCAGAGTTGATCATGTACAGTCTATTAACCCACGTTGTCTTTGATGCGAAGGAAATGTCATATGGTAATATCATTTTAGTTTCTTTTGGCTTTTATTTTTCAACTCATTAATTTAAATGTGAGTTTAATTAATGTTCAAATGTTTGCAGAAAAGGAAATATTTAAAGACTGATTCTATAGACGTCAATGGACAATCAGAGCGTTAAAGTTGATTATTTTGAACCCCTCTAGTAGACTAATATATTTTATTGATTTTTTACAGAGAGGATGGGAAAGGGACAGAGAGTTAGAAACATCGATGAGAGAGAAACATCGATCAGGTGCCTCCTGCACAACTCCCACCGGGGATGTGCCCGCAACCAAGGTACATGCCCTTGACCGGAATCGAACCTGGGACCTTTCAGTCCACAGGCCGAGGCTTTATCCACTGAGCCAAACCGCTCAGGGCCAAACTTATATATTTTATAATGTGTTTATATTAGTCCACAATGTGAATAACAGTAGATGTCTAATATCAGGAAGAAAATAATGATTGCTTTTACTGAGTATTTCAAGTATAGCCTATTTTGTAGCTGTTGTCAGAATCTGTTTTCACTGTTGGAAAACTTAATCACTAACTGGAGTCTCAGCCATGCCCCTTATTCAGGACCAATCCCTCTATGTAGTGGGAAATTGACCTGTGTCTAGTCCAGGGGTGGGCAAACTTTTTGACTCGAGGGCCACAATGGGTTCTTAAACTGGACCGAAGGGCCAGAACAAAAACATGGATGGAGTGTTTGTGTGAACTAATATAAATTCAAAGTAAACATCATTACATAAAAGGGTACGGTCTTTTTTTTTTTTTTTTTAGTTTTATTCATTTCAAACGGGCCGGATCCGGCCCGCGGGCTGTAGTTTGCCCACGGCTGGTCTAGTCCAACACTTTGGGACTTAACATTAAGCCATTGATGCCCAACTACAATATAACATATTTATAGTAGTGATTCTTTCTTGTAACTAAAACTGATTTCTCACTTAATATTTTCTCCTGCCTCTTGAGAAATTACCCAATATCACCATTTCTCCCAGTGTTTGAGCAAAGCCCTTTTGACAGGGCCTTCTTTATGTCTTTAAAGACTAGGCTTCTCCCTCTGAAACCATCTCATTTCCGGAGTTCCTTTATATAGCAGGAGGCTGCCCACAAAATACCACTTTCCTGGATCTTTAAACATTGCCAGCTCCTAGAGGTATGCTAAATTTCCAGTACTCACTCTTGGATCTCTGTGGTGCCAGTGACTTATGGCATATTGCCATACCCCAGACACTCAGGCTGGCTGGACTTCTTGGAGTTATTTACAGCTAAGTTTTTATAGTGCTTCCTACACTAATTACAAGTCTAATTCTGGGTTCCACCCATCATTAGAGATGCCTCATTTTGCTACATGTAATCTCCCCTTACATGTCTATGCCCCACTATAGAGCTACTTCATTCACCATCACTGACAGCAAACATTTGTAAATGCTTATTATGTATAAGCCATTCTGTTTCAAAAAGAATGCACGCCCTATGGTTCCCAAACAGCATAATCCACAATAAATGAAATATACATTTTCCATGTCTTGTTTAGTACTCAAATGTGATATGTGTATACAAATCATCATAATAAAAGGGTAATATGCGAATTGACTGAACAACGGAATGACCGGTCACTATAATGCACACTGACCACCAGGGGACAGAAGCTCAACGCACGAGCTGCCCCCTGGTGGTCAGTGCCAGGCTGATGGTTGGCGAGCACAGCAGCCTGCCTCTGTGGCAGCATTAAGGATGTCCAACTGCAGCTTAGGCCTGCTCCCCGAAATGCCCCACCCCCGCCCCTGCCCAGTGCACGAATGTCGTGCACCGGGCCTCTAGTATTTGCATAATGTGCTCATTATATTTTTAGGATTTGTCTGTTTCTCTTTGTTTAGTCAGTTATTTCTAAATGATCTGGCTCTTCTCTATTCTCCATCATAACCTTCTTTGTACATATGTTTGGAATGTAGAACAGCTGAAGAAACATATTCCAGAAGGTATAATGCCTTCTTCACTTTTTATCATTCATTAATGAGAACTAGCAGTATGCCTGTGTTAAAAAAATGATTGTTAAGCCAGGTGTACTCCCTTAATTCAACTCTTGTGGGAGACTTAGTGATACATCTTTCTTATCAACCAAATTTAGACGAGCATGTCAGATTTATTTGCCTATTCACTGCAATTAGCTGTTTCACAGCAATGGGTAAATACTGTGATTCTGTTAGTGATTTGCTATTATTGTGTGTGTGTGGTTTCTTTGTTTATTGTTTGTTTTGGACAACAGCAGAAAATAGTTTATCACAAACCTATATTAGGTTTATAAATAAAACCAAGCAAGTATACATGAGTAAAGACATGGTAAAAATATGTGCAAATGTAGGCTTAAACATTATAGGCAATTCTTTCTCTAGAAACTATCTTGATTTTTGCTTGTTTGATTATTTTTTGTTTATAGTTATGCAAACTGCCAGAGCATTAAGTTTAAATATATTAAATACATTTAGTAAGTTCTCCTTTCTAACATCCAGTCTTCTTTAGGATACTTAAGAAAGACATGAAGGCAAAAAAGCATGCAAATATTCCAGAAACATCAGATGAAAAGGTTAGATAAAGGAGGTGATTTCTTTACCAATTTCTTTAAACTTGAGACCCTGAAAATTCTTCCAGGTTAGGTAAAGAAGGCAATTTCTAAACCAAACTCAAACTCATATTAGAGATCTGGACTGAGTAATTTATTTCAGCCCAGCCAGTGTGGCTCAGTGATTGAGCATGACCTATGAGCCAGGAAGTCACAATTTGATTCCCTGTCAGGGCAATGCCTGCGTACACCTGTCGGTACACCTACAGGATACCTCAAGGTGTAAATGTAGGGTCTAAGTTGATTGGAGGGAAAGTATAATATGATGGCATCTCTCTGGGAATTTTCAGGGTCTCAGGTTTAAGTGCTTCTTAAAACAGTAAGTTATAAAGACTCTATATTGCTGTTTAGTAAAGGAAGAAGTTGCCTCTCAGGATATTTCTAAGGAAAGCCAGGTTTATTGGATGATGGTAGAGAGGACACACAGCCTTGGAGATCTAATGCAGTAAAGGAATGGATGAAGTATTTTGAAATCCTTAGATTTTTTTATTTGGATGTAGTATATATTGGTAACTGAAGTTGTAGGGATCCTCTCTTCTCTTTTCCAGTCTGCCAGACCTCAGTCTCTCCAATCACTTTTGATGACAGGGAGCTATCCAGGGTACTAGACTTCCT
>NW_006294116.1:1398814-1412341 GCF_000327345.1 Myotis davidii
ATGAGGGGATAAAAAGCAGTGGCACATGTACACAGCGGGACACTACTCGGCCGTAAAAAGGAAGAACATCTTACCCTTGGCGACAGCATGGAGGGACCTGGAGAACATCACGCTGAGTGAAATAAGCTAGCCAGAGAAAGACAAGTACCATAGGATTTCATTTATATGTGGAATATAATGAACAAAATAAACAAACAAAATAGAAACAGTGTCATCAGTGATGCAGCAGCAAAAGTACCCCTGATAATATCAAACGGGGTCATAAAGTTTTCTGTCGGACTATCAGTGTACATGTATACATAAAAAAATACATGTATTTTTCATAATATACTGTGTTTTTGTTGCTCGAATGAATTTTATTATTTCTTCAAGGTTCTTCACATACGTACACCTTAAGAGATATCAAGTAAACGTAACATGTTCTCAAAAGATTAGGGTTGGCACGCAGAAGAATTTTGAGTCAGAGATTTTGCTGGTTTTGGCACGCACTCACAAAAAGGTTGCCCACCCCTGCTGTTGGCAGACTCCATTATTCACTTGGAGTGACTAACTTTCTATCATTTGGTTTATTCCAGTGGGTCCTTCAAGGCTCAATTCAAATATAAATTCAAGGAAGCCTACCCCAACCCCCATGCAAGATCCCTATTCTGAATTCTAGTAACAACCTGTGTACATCACTGTCAAATCTCCACTTACAGTATCGCAATTGACTCTTGCTTGTTCTTCATGCCTACTAGATCGTGAGCTCTGTGAGAGCAGGGATTTTGTATTTTATTCTCATTTTTCAAGCAGCTGGTCTCAACCAGCGATGTGCGGATCCTCAGTAATTGATAAATGAATGAATAAAGAGTGACTTGAATTTTGTCCATTTTATGTGAGGTACTCCCGTGCTAGCAGCCACTGTCCTGAATCATATTTTGGTTCACTTTGAATATTGCCCTCCATGGCTTTTTTAAGGCCTGATTTTTTTTCTTAACTTGAAACTGAGTAACCTAAAATGGCAAAAAGTCATGAAAAAAAAAGAAAAGATAGAAAAGGCATATAACATGGCCATGGGGGGGATCTGCAAGGTTTAAGAAAGCAAGAAGCAGCAGTACTACACATTGATGTGGAGAATGGGGGGTCAAAGGAGAATCTGGTTTTTCACTTCCTCAAACTAGAATTTGGAACACCCACTCCACATTCATTTTCTAAGGCCTCTGGAATATGTCAATCTCCTATCATTTTCCAGATCCACATTTTGAAATGTCTGCAAATCTGAGTCCGTGTGATGCTGACAGAATTCTTTCATTCCTGAAGCATAAAGTCTAGCTCCCACTTGCAGTACCCATATTATCCACGGTCGTTGGTGAGAATAGAAGTTGGTAAATTTCCTTTCTCTGTCTTCTTGTAGCCGTATTAGGGACTTTCTGGACAGCCATAAAGAGTAAGTGTGCTTTTGTTTCCACTACTCTATCCTCACACATATCATTGCTCTGAATGTCCATTGTGGCAACGATTCACTACATCATTTAGAAAAACACTTCTACTTACATGTAATCCATCCTGTCACTGGTGTGATATTGACTTATTCATCACTTTCACATGATGTTGGTAGTTTGTGTACATGTTTATATCTCCTCTTATCAGGACATTCCAAGAATAGTTTAGATTTCATAGTTTACCTTTTGGTCAGAAATTCCATGTATTTCAAGTGCATGACATAGGAAATGGTTGTGAAGTCTTTGGGGAATATTTTCACTTTGTAGTTCTACCATTCACATTTTTGAAATGTATGTATTATTTATCCTGTAGGTCATATGTTTTTCTGTGTTGTTTTTTTCTTTTACCCAATGCTAGTAGGAATGTTCCAATTATGAACTAAAAAATGAAAAGCTCTAATTCTTCATGATTTTCCCTTTGGGAACCTAGTTATATACCTTAGATGAAATAATTTGGATTCAAAATAACTTAGATCTAAAAGAAAGGATTTTTAAAGAGTACAAAATGAGTGAAGAAAGGTTTTCTGTAACCATTTCAAATGAACTCATTGTTAGGAAAACTAATCATTTCTTTGCTAAATATTTAGAGTTATGCCAATTAATATACTCATCATTAATTTTATGGACTAAAAATGAGTACAGCCAATTTTCTAATAATAATAGAAATGAAACCCTCCTGTAGAAAACTATGTTTAATCTATCTGAAAGAAAAGTTGCCTTAAAACTGTTTCAATAGAGAAAATGATGTATACTCAGGATTTAGGTGTTTTATGATGAAACTGGTAGGAAGGGAGGAATTTTTGCAATCATGTGAATCATTTGTGTTGTGTAAGCATAGCCTCAGGAATCCTCAGCACTTAGGCAAACCCAGAGTCCAAAAGTGAGAACTGCTTCTGATTTAGAGTGTGGTCAGGAAAGATGGGCTCTGCGGTGATTGCACGCTTCTCTTCAACAGAAGAAGGCAAAACCAATTAAAAATCCTGTTCAATTTGTAGCTTTTTGAGATGCTTTTGCTACAGTATTATTTGACATTAAGTATAAGCTTGAGTCAATCTTTGTTTTACTTGTGTATGTACAAACATACACACACACACACACACACACACTGTATAGCAGTATCATGTGTTATAATGGACCTGTCTCGTCTACATTTCTTGTAATAATGTGGGTATTTTTAGTTCATTTTTTTGAGGGGGAGGAATGAATCAGTCTATGCTCTCCATAAAAACAGAATTAATGGTGTATATGTCTGTATCATTTATCTATGAAAAGATTTATGTTAAAGAATTTGGTTCACATGATTGTGGAGAGTGGAAATTTGTAGGACCGGCCAGTAGGCTAGAAACTCAGACAGGATTTCTGTTATAATTTGTGGTAGAATTTCTTCTCCAAGAAACTTTAATTTTGCTCTTCAGGCCTTCACCCTGCTTTCCGTAAAGTCCAATTGTAAATAGTAATCACACATATAAAATATTTTCACAGCAACATCTAGATGAGTGTTTGACCAAAAAACTGAGTACCATAGCTAGGCCAAATTGATGCATGCAATTTAACCATTACAGGGGGTGAAGTATAATGTGTTAAGAAGTCCTTTATGGTTTACATAAGTTGGTATATCCGTATTTTTTTCTTTGGCCAGAGATACTTTAATATTGTTCAGCTATTGGCATTTGTAGGCGTAGGTCATCACTTACTATTTATTCACTGTTATAATCATTTATTTATTAAGCACACATGTGCAAGAGACAATGCTAGATAATTGAGTAATTTACAGAAAATGAATGACAGAGGCCATATCTTCCAAGTGTATTAATTCTAGTGGAAGATCCACAACTATGTTACATGAAATTCATGCATGGGTAGGGTCCCTAGGCCTGGCCGACAATCAAGGCCGATCAGGGCCTTCCGGCTGCTGGCCAGGGCCTTCTGCGCCACCCCCTGGTGGTCAGTGCACGTCATAGGGAGTGATCAAACTTCTGGTCTCCCAGTCAAACTTCTGAGGGGACAATTTGCATATTAGGCTATAGATAAGTAAATTTGTAGAGTTAATGCCAGTTTTTCAACCTTGTTATTTACTAGTAAATGTCGTTTTCCCCATGAGCAACCAAAAAAAAATTCACATCCAATTGTTAATAGGCTAAGTTACTCTACTTAGCAATTTAAGTATAACATGTAAAATTGGATTATGAAAAGTGTGCTTGTCCACTACATTTATACAATGTTGGGCATTGAAACATTCCTTTTAGAACTTTTAAAGTATTGTATTTGTACTCAATGAGTTTCCTTTGTTACACTCGGAGTTATGAGGAATACCTAGTTGGCCCAGATAATTAAGTACAGTCTGTTCTGCTGCAATGCATTTTTTTTTTTTGTGATGTGAATTAGCTCCTATATGATGGGTAAATAGGGAGAATTATGTTAGTAAAATGTGTATGTTGGTTAATGTGTAATTTTCCTTCCTCTGAAATGCTCTCTCATTCCTGTTTTATTTAGCCAATTTCTTCCCCAAATTCCTCTTTCAACTTGTGTCATTTCTTTATATTATGTTAAATTCTTAGAACACCATGCACTTTTTGGTAATGTAGCTGTAATTTTACAACTATTTGTGAGATTATTTAGATAGTATTTTTTATTTATTTAGACTGTAAGCTCCATGAGAACAGAGATCATGTTTGTTTTTCCCAACTGGTGCAGTTCCATTTCCTGGCAAGCACTTAAACACACACACACAGACACACATGCACACACACACCTACACACAGCAGGTATTAATATGTATAGTATAAGTGTCATACATATTATATGTGAATACATACATATATATGTAATTATTCAATAAATTTTAGTTGCATGAATGAATGAATGGATAAAATTTCTTTATTTTTTGACAACTAAACTTGGAATATCCTTCTTAGAATGAGTCTTCTTTTTCTATCCATATCACTTTTGTCACCACATTTCCTAGTAGTGTATGAATTTATGGAAGTTTGTGGCTTATGTTTTTGTTTTATAAAGTTTTTATTAAATACAATGTAGAAAATAAAATGTTATAGGCTCCAATTTCTTATATTTCTATCTTCCAGAAATTGAAAACTTAAAAATAATGCACAAAATCGAAAAGCTTAGAAATGAAAGTGTAAAAGAGCATGTTTATTACGCTTGAATATAGAAGGGTAACTTTAACAAGGCCTTAAAAGAAATAATTGACAATTTTTGAAGGAAACTATTGATATTTTTATTAAAGCTAAGAATATATGAAAAAGGCACCATAAATTAAGTGAACAGACAAATCACAGAAAAGAAGTAAATATTTCCAGTAAATATCACTGGTTAAGTACCCAGAATATATAAGGAAAGCCAACAACTTATACATAGAAACCCACACCTGAAACCTATATGATCGTGTCGAGCAATGTCACCTCAATACATTTAATAAAAAATAAATAAAAATAACAGCTTGTAAAAGAGGAAACTCATTGGAAAGTAAACACGCTCAATCTTATTAATAATTAGGGAAATGGAAATAGTGGCATGTCGACCTGGTCTGCATGGCGCAGTTGCTTGAGCCCAGTCCTGTCCACTGAAAGGTTCATTTCCCAGTTAGGGAACATGCCCAGATTGTAAGCTTGATCCCTGATTGGGGTGTGTGTGCAGTCAATTCTCTCTCATATTAATGTTTCTCTCTCCCTTCCTCTCTCTCTAAAATCAATAAAAACATATTAAAAATAAAATAGTAGCATGTCATTTTATAGCACTTACAATGACAGAAATTAAGTTTTGGCATTACTTAATTTTGGTAGGAATGCAGGGTATTATTAGTATGCATTTCTTGTGAATGTAAATCATTATAAACACTTAAGAGGTAATATATAATAAAGTTGAAGATTAGGAAGAGTCAATAATCAAATAATTCTATTTTAGGTTTTACATTAAAGTTATTCTTTCACATGTGCATCAGAATACATTTTTTAAAAGTTCAGTGCAGCATTTTAAAACTCTTGAATATCTGGCAACACTCTTATTTACTATTCATAGATATACATTTGTAAGAGTTTAAAATTATTTAATTTAGTCTTAAACTTGCAAATCAAAGTTACACATTGTATTTAAACACATACTGTGTATAAAAGTGCACTAAATTTTCAGTAGTGGTTTCTTCTGGGAAAGGAGAAAGAAAACAAAGATAATTGGAAATGGGTTCTATAGTTGCTAGATATAATATAGAATAAAATCATATCTGTTTATTTTACAGGGGATTAAACTGGTGCTCAGGGAAGTGAATTGCCCACAGTCTCTCAACCTGAGCTGTGCCCCAGGTCCCGTGTTCGATGTCAGTTTGCTGACATGTTTAATATATGTGAATTGTGTTTTTTTTTTCATATTGCATCCTACCAAATACTGGTATGTGTGTACGCATTGCTTATAAGGCCACTTCAGCTCCCAAGCTATGAGGTATCTTCTTTTTTAGAATGAAAGAAACTAATTGTTAGTTCATCCCATCTATAGCCTTTTCTCCCCAAACTTAGTTTGAATTTGTTTTTTGAAATTTTATTTCAGTGTAGTATAGTTTTCCCAAACTTGTTCCCATACTTTGCCTGGTGAAGTTATAGCTACATTATGTTCACCTTCTTGTCAGGGGAACTTTATTATAGAAGGCAACCTCTGCTATTCATTCCATTAATTGTAATTCCAAACCTTGTGTATGACATCTTTGCTGTTTTCTATCTATATATATAAAAGCCCAGCAACCAGAATGGCAGAACGACCAGAACGACCGGTGGCTATGACATGCACTGTGCCAGCCAACCAGCCTGATCTGGGCCCTAATGGCCCCCCTAGCTGGCCTGTCCCCCAATCAGCCCCATACCTCTGATCGGGGGGCGGGTCCAGCTGGCCAACTGCCCATGGTCCCTCCCCCACTCCTCCTCCCCCGGCCGGTCCAGCCCTTGGGCCCCATTGGGGCGGGCCTGCCGGACCCCATCTGTGCACGAATTTGTGCACTGGGCCTCTAGATTAATATAATCTGGGTGACTACATTATTTTAAGTGGGACATCATTAAATCAAGGACATGTGGATTACCATCTACCTCTTGTAATATTAAGCCCATCACCAAGTATTGATACTTCATGGCTATAGCCTTGGACATAAGTTAGTTGACGTTTTTTTGTGAACGTGGACTCTCATTTAGTCATTGCACTTAGTGAAACAGCTGGGTGAAAACTTGGTTAAGTAATGAGAAAAAATAAATGATGAAGTAGTGGAATATAATTATATCTACTCATCATTTCAGGCATGAAATGTCAGCTGGATTTTTAGGTGACCTTGGTGATTTGGAGCGCTTAAAGAATACAATGTGGTCACATAGGATTTTTATACTTTCTATATAGCACAATTACATGAAACCAATTTTAGATATGCAGACTATTGCAATCACTAAGTAATATGCCCCCAGAAAAATATTTTACTTAAAATATTCTATTCTAAGGCTTAGTTCCCCTATGAGAATTCAAATGTCCCACTTATTCATTTTGTTCAATTATATACTTTTTGTATCATTCAATAATCAAACTTACTATCTAACATTTTAAAAGAACAACCAAAAGGATCAACTTATTTAAATTAATTACCTTTTGAGTAATATTTCTGAAAAGTTTTAGGGCCATTATGATGTTTATTTTTGTAAATAAAATATATTTTCTGGCTACATATAATTATGAAGAGAAAAGTCTAATGGCCAATAAACTTCCAGAAATCAAGTAATATGATAAAAATATAAACTAATTTATTTGCTTTCTAGATAACATTTGAAATGAAAATCATATTCTTTTGTTACCTTCAATCTTTAAAATACTTTGATATCCTAGGCCCCAATGAAATTTTAAAGAAAAATATGAAGGTAGAGTACCTTTCCAATTTAACAAACAAAATGCATCAAATTAGTGAATGTGGAATGCCATATGATCAAAATAACACTTAAATAATTAAGAATTACATCCTATATAATAAAGAGCTAATATGCAAATGGACTTCACACCCTTGCGTCATCATGCCCTCATGCCATCACTCCATAACTGCTCAGAATTCAACACTGGGGAGAGAGGGGGACCAGCCAGACTGTGGCCTGGGAGATGGACAAGCCACCAGCCCCACGGCCCCAGGTACCAGCGGCTATGCCTGCACCTTCAGCCTGGGAGAGGGACTAGCTGCAGGCCCTGTGGTCCCGGGCACCAGTGGCTATGCCTGCGCCTGCGGCCTGGCCCGGGAGAGGTACAAGCCGCCTGCCCTGCAGTCCCGTGTGCCAGCGGCTGGGGCTGCGGCCCGGGAGAGGGACAATCCACACGCCCACAGTCCCCATGGTTCTGGGCACTAGCACCTCTGCCTGCAGCCTGGGAGAGGAACAAGTCACCCACCCTGTGGTCCTGGGTACCAGCGGCTGTGCCAGTGACCTGGGAGAGGGACAAGCTGCCTGCTCCTCAGTCCTGGGCACCTGCAGCTGCGGCCTGGCAGAAGCTGCCTGCCCATAGTTCTCTGCGGCTATGACTGACCAGGGCGAAGCCAGTTTGGTTCCTAGGTGCCTGCAGCCAGCAGAGGGAGGGAAGCCTGGGTCCTGGGTGCCTGAGGCTGGCTGGAGGAAGGAATCCTGGGTCCTGGGTGTGGGGCAAGGCAGAGGCGGTTGGGACGATCAGGCCAGCAGGGGAGCAGTTAGGGACGATCAGGCAACTCGGGGAGCAGTTAGGGGAAATCAGGCAGGCAGGCAGGCAAGCGGTTAGGAGCCAGTGGTCCCAGATTATGAGAGGAAGTTGGACATCCCCCGAGGAGTCCCGGATTGGAGAGGGTGCAGGCTGGACTGAGGGACCCCCCACCCCCCTGTACGAATTTCGTGCACTGGGCCTCTAGTTATAAAATAAAACTAGGAAGAGTAAAACAAGTAATAACAGTTCTGCCTTTGTATTGTATTGTATATTATTGCCTTTAAAATAAAATTCCATTGTTATAATGATGTTCTCTTTAGTATTATGCTTTGGACTCATACTTGCATTAACATTATCCGTAGACTTGGGCTGAATATGTATTTAGTATTTTGATATCTATTAAACTAAAAGTGATTTTGTTTTTTAAATTACAATCTGTGGACTATATGGACTACAGATGTTTAAACTGTTAGAGGAATATGATCTTTATATAGTTATTGTTTTAAAGATAATCTTATAGATATTTCAATATTGTTTTGAGTATATTAATATATTATCTGTGAAGTGTCTGATAATAATTATGTAGTTTTTCCTTTATTATTATTATTTCAAAAGGGGCCTGGCGCACTGACCACCAGGGGGAAGCTCCTGCATTAAGCATCTACCACTTCCTAAATACCAATTATCAATACAAAGTGAATTGTATTTGTGGTCAGTGGGCATATAGCGACCGGTCGTTCGGTCGTTAGGTAGCTCAGCCTTTTACATATATAGATCCTTTGGAAATCTTTAAAGCTGGAACCCAAACATAGCATCCTTGGTAAATATGTATAATAAAAACAAAAATAAAATACAATTCCACAAATGATATAAGTTGAAATTAAGACCAGAGTCTTCATATTATGATGATCCATGCACTCACAGGCATTTTCTTAGGATGCATTTTTTTTTATGCCGTGACATTGAAAAATGATGAAAGAGATGATAAATTTCCTGAATTTATCTGTGAACCACTATTATACAGCTTTGTAGTTCTCATTTGCTGAAAGCTAACTGCTATTGGTATTTAGGAAGTGGCATTCTTATTGCCTGAGACTTAAAATAGCAAATTAATTTTAAATGGGAAAAATGTTTCAAAGTAAAATATTTAACTAAATTAGTGAACAAGAACAAGTGATAAGTACTGTTCTTCTTTTGATATATTATTCTGTGAAGTCTCTAGTTCTTACATTCTTACATTTTACATACTTTGAAAAGTGGGGATCAAATTTCTATAATAGTAGAATTTTAATCCACAGTGCAAGAATACAAGATCAGAGGAATATTTTAATATATAAAAAGGCTTTAAATTTTTATCAAGTATAAAATAATACTTTCCCCAAATTATGCTTTTTCTCATGTTTAAATTTAACAAATGTAAAGGGCCTCATCTTTAGATCATTTTTTTCCTTTTCTTTTTAAAAAAATATATTTTATTGATTTTTTTACCGAGAGGAAGGAAGAGGGATAGAGGGTTAGAAACATCAATGAGAGAGAAACATCGATCAGCTGCTTCTTGCACACCTCCTACTGGGGATGTGCCCGCAACCAAGGTACATACCCTTGACCGGAATCAAACCTGGGACCCTTCAGTCCGCAGGCCGATGCTCTATCCACTGAGCCAGACCGGTTAGGGCCATTTTTTCCCTTTTTAAATTATCTGTCCTACAGTACTTAGTACCTCTGATTTAGCCTGAAATAGCGGTTACCCATCATTCTAATTCCTGGGAAGTTTAGTCTGCTTGTACTTAGCTTGTACTTAATTCAAGGTGTAGATCACAAAAATGGTGTGAATCTGTCTATATAAAAAGAGGTAATATACAAGTTAAGCCGGGATGCTGTAAGTGTCACTACCAGCTCAGGAGGAGGGGCCTGGCGTGGGCCCAGATCCTGAGAGAACAACAGACGGGGTGTCCTGCACCAGGAGCCGGAGAGAACAACACGCAGGGGGGCCTGCCTGTGGCTGCAGCACTGGGCTGCTGGGGTCAGAGCAGTGGAGACACAACATGCAGGGGGGCCCGCCCCTAGCCCCAGTGGCTGCGGCACGCCAGCCGTCCCGCCTCTGAAGGACTTTTCTGATCGCTCATTGGCTAAGCTCCCTGTATACCACTCCCTGTATACTGCAGTGTTCTTGGTAACTTGGGTAATAAGAATCCAAGAAGGTGATCTTGGGTTTTTCCACCACACTCCTGGAGGAAAAAACAAAGGTCTGCTGCTGGAGGGACTAAGAAATGTCATATCCTGCTCTAGCAGTTGGGCTCAGTGGATAGAGCCTCAGCCTGCAGACTGCAGGGTCTGGGTTTGATTCTGATCAAGGGCATGTACCTAGGTTGCAGGCTCCTCCCTGGCTGAAGCCCAGGTCAGGGCTTAAGGAGGAGGCAACCAATCAAAGTGTGCCTCCTCCATTGATGTTTCTGTCTTTCCCTCTCTCTTGCACGCTCTCTAAAAATCAATGGGAAAATATCCTCATATGAGGGTAAAAACAAAAAACAAAAAACGAAACAAAGAAATGTCATATCCTATGAAATAGACATCTTGAAAATACCTAAAGAAAGTTGTCATTTTTTTGTGGTGAAGGGACTGGAGTCCGTGTTGATGAAAACACCTTGGTGGCTGACGCGGCCGGCAGTGGCAGCAGCAGCGGGGTGATAAGGGTGATGCCTTCCCCTGATCAGCCCGGTTGCCTCCTGCAGAGGGAGGCCAGACCATGGCTTAGGACCGCTCCCCAAAGGCTCCCAGACTGTGAGAGGGGGCAAGCTAGGCTGAGGGACCCCTCCCCCTCAGTGCATGAATTTCATGTATCGGGTCTCTAGTTAAATAATAAAAGAGGAAGGTGGGGTTGGAATATTTCTTAGTATTGATAATTTTGTTAACTTTTAACTGTTATTGAACCTGGCTAAGGTAAATCAGTGTAATATTAATCAATTTTGATGAGACCAGAAAATGTTCATAAAATATATCAGTAGTTGATTATTTTTCCAAAGGATAATACATGTATTTGAACAACATGTTTTTGAAAAATTTTTAACTGGAAGATGACTAGTTGTCTTTTTAAAAAATCTTTATTGTTGAAAGTATTACAGATGTCCTCTTTTTTCCCCATTGTCCCCTTCCCATCCCCCACCCCACCCCATTAGCCCACGCCCATCCCTCACCCCAGGCCTTCACCACACTATTACCTGTGCCCATAAGTTATGCATATATGCTTACAAAATCTTTGGTTAATCTCTTCTCAACTATCCACCTCCGCCTTCCCTCTGAGATTTGATAGTCTGTTCCATGCTTCTGTGCCTCTGGATCTATTTTGTTCATCAGTTTCTTGTGTTCATTAGATTCCTCACATGTGAGTAAGATCATGGGATACTTGTCTTTTTCTGACTGACTTATTTTGCTGCCTTTAACTTGAGGATGCAGCACTGCTTTGGTCATGTTCTTATAAATTTGACTTTTGTGAAATCATCATCAGTGCTGCTATTAATTTCTGAAAACACACACACACATCACTTCCCATTTAAAAAAATACAATGTCCTTATAAAAGTATTTAATATGTAAGGTTAAATACTCATTTTTATTGAGCACATTTTATGGGCAAGGCACAATGCTCAATGCTCCAATTTCATGGCCTCATTTTATTCTTAGAACAACCCTATAAAATAGGTTGTTTTTAATATCTGTTTTTGCTTGAAAAATGGAGGCACAGAAAAATTAACTTATCAAAGACTGCATGGCTTGTATATGGTGGAATAAGTTATTTTCTTTTATCTTATATAACTTTATTATATTAAAAAAGTGATACATTTGAAAAGGGACATTACAAATCAGAAGTTATTTCTGGTTTATTAAATTATGTGTCATCTACTTATAGACATGAAAGTAATATGGACAATGTTCAAACACTTAAGTTGCTACTATAAATTATTCTGAAACAAATAATTTTATTAAATACATGCTTCATAACCACTAGTATTTGAAGAAATACGTGTACTGCAAGCAAGAGACTTAAAATCCTAGAAAATCTCCATGACATAATATCAGGTTTGAAAATGAGATGAATACATTAATAAACATAAACATTTAAAATAATTTTCAGCCCAGCGGGTGTGGCTCAGTGGTTGAGTGTCAACCTATGAAGTAGGAGGTCAGGGTTTGATTCCACATCAGTGCACATGCCTGGGTTGAGGGCTCAATCCCTAGTAGGGGGTGTGCAGGAGGCAGCCCATCAATGTCCTCTCTCATCATTGATGTTTCTCTCTCTCCCTCTCCCTTTCTTTCTGAAATCAATAAGAATACATTAAAAATAATTTTCGCATTTATATTGAAAAACAGAAATGCCACTCTATTAGTCTAACCAATGTGGTTTCAGTAAAGGAAACATATCACTAACTGCATAGCATTGTAAATTTATGTAGGTTAGAATGTGATTCATTTTGAACAAGATAATCTACTTTATCTTGTTCATTTTAAAGATCATTTTAAAGAGTGAATTTAGTAATTTTTTTAAAAATATATTTTATTGAGTTTTTACAGAGAGGAAGGGAGAGATATAGAGAGTTAGAAATATCGATGGGAGAGAAACATCGATCAGCTGCTTCCTGCACATCTCCTACTGGGGATGTGCCCGCAACCCAGGTACATGCCCTTGACCGGAATCGAACCCGGGATCTTACAGTCCGCAGGCTGATGCTCTATCGACTGAGCCAAACCGGTTTCGGAGAATTTAGTAATTTAAAATTTTAAGTTTATAGGCATCTTTTGGAAATTGAGGAAATAAATGCCCACCCCCCAAATAAGCATCTGTGCATAAACTAAAAAATAGTATTTGTGAGTAGTAGTGTGTAGATCTTCTAGAATGTTCATGACTTTACTTTGAAAACCCTAATATTAGTCTCTTGAAAATATCCACCAAAATATAATTATACTAGAAGCCCAGTGTACAAATTCATGTACAGGTGGGGTCTGGCTGACCCAGCTCCAATCGGCAGATCCGGCCGAACTTGTCCAGAGGAGGAGATGGTGGGAGGTTGGCTAGCTAGCCCACCCAGATTGGGGCCTGAACAGGGCTGGGCTGGCTGGGGGGAAGGACTGCAGGTGATTGGCGGGTAGGCCCTTGCCCCTGAACGGGGTAGAGGGCTGATAGGGGGTCAGCAACTGGGGGAGGGGCCGTGGGAGGTTGGCCAGCCAGCCCCACCTGATTGGTGTGTGTGGGGGGCCGATTAGGGATGGAGCTTGCTGGGGGGGGGTCACTGGCTGATCTGGGTGGTGAGGGCCCATCGGGAGTGGGGCTGGGAAAATTCTTCCAAGTAAGAAAATTTT
>NW_006294116.1:1412391-1445973 GCF_000327345.1 Myotis davidii
ACCCTCTATTGGAGTGGGAGCAGTCAGGGGCCGGGCCAGCTGGGGGAGGGGCTGCAGGAGGTTGGCCAGCCGGCTCCAGCTCCCCATCTGGCTGGTTCACTGGCCACCGGTCGTTTTGCGTTCCGGTCACTGGCTTTATATATATATAAATCTTTTACACTGTTAGTATACTTGGTTTGATCATATCATTAATGAAAGATATGAGTGACAAAATGTATTTTGGAATGTGAAAGCTATCTTGATTTTTTAAGAACTTTCCCTTTTCTTCTTCTGGCATATATTTCAAAAATCCATGACATTTATAATCTCTTTTAAGATTTACCAGTCACTGTTCTAAAAATTTTACATGTATTAACTCATTTAATCCTCACAATAAACTGATGGGGAATCCGTGGTCTGCAAACCGCGGCTCGCGAGCCACATGTGGAAGAGCCACACTCAAGGGGCCAAAGAGCCGCATGTGGCTCGCGAGCCGCGGGTTGCCAAGCCGCAGTTTGCTGACCACTGGGTTAGGTGATATTTTCCTTATTTTAAAGATGAGGACATTGAGGATTAGAGATGTTAATTAGGTAAATAGGCCAATAGGAAGTACTTGAGCAGGGTCCATAATCTATGCCATTAACCACTTCACTAGATAAACATAGAGCTTAACTAAAGATTTCTTCATAAATGTTTGCATATTTTGTTGTTGTAAGGGTAAGCCACTTGGTGGCCCTTTCAAAAATAATGAAAATCTAATATTGGTGAAATAGTAGTTCATTTCTATTTCATTGGTAGTTACACTTGGAGGTGATGCTAATGACCCAGCATCAACTGGGAAATAATTTATAGCAGTAGGATTAGATCTTAGATGTCTGATGTTCCTTTTAGTCAAATCCAACATTTAGTGATTCTTAAAAAATGTGTTCATTTTTGGAAGAGGGAAATAACTAATCAAAATTAAAAATATACTCATAAATAACTTTGTCCTCTATATGACAATTATGGAAATACTGTTTATAATTAACTAAACCATGAAACTTGTTTAGATCTTTTCAAATGGGAAATATGTTTGTTCTTAACTGAAAATTGATCTTGAATTTATTTAGAACTTTGATTAAAATATTCAGTGATGCAGGAAAATCAAGACATTTAATAGAGGGGATTAAATAGACCAAATATATTTTTCATATTCAATTTGTCTATATTATACTTAAAAGCAATCACATTATGTTCTTCAGTGTAACATAGTGTATTTAGAAATTTTACAGATAGGACATACCATAAGAAATTTTTAAGTCACCAATGTTTATGCTGACTTCCTGAGCTATATTCGATTTTCCAAAGGAATACAATTCAATATTAATTAGTCTGCTTCTTAAGTTTATATTTTTATAAGAACCATAATAATGTCAGCTGCAGATATGGGGAAAATTGAATTTCACTCATTTCTGCTAAGTCCTTGCCTCCTCATTAGTAGGGACACATGTCATCAGTCCTGCCTCTTGCCACTTTAAATGAGATACATGGTTTATGATCCATTGTGCATGTGTCACATACTCACCTTAAAAAAAGATTATTTCTAGATTTTGAAGCATTCTGAACATGAAAACACTTACTTGTACTTGTACCTCATTCATCTTTATCACCCTTGTCAATGTCCTGAATGTAAGAAGCGGCATGTTGTTAAAACCTACCATCATGATCTTATCATATACGGTTCACTGTAATTATTAAAAAGAAAGACCAATATCTTACAAAGTCAGCTTTACTTGATCTAAATCTATTTATAGAAAACACATTTTATGTAGTGCAGAGGTTTAGTGTTTATAGACAGATGGTTTTAATAACTTGTCTACTTAAGGGTTCTAAATAGTTATTAGTTCAGTGCACAGATACATACACACATATACACACACTTATCTTCACTATTTTTCATCATTTTGGTATTTTATTGTTTTGTGGTTGGAATTTTCTTAAAATACCATCATTATAATTTTATTGACTGGATTATTGTTTGTTTTTCTAAACTCATAAAAGTACAGCATTTGATTTAATAAAAGCTTTCACAATTATGCTCTGGATTGATAAAAACTTGCTCAGTTGATTAGGATGAAGGGAAATACAAAAGATTTAAAGCAAAGCTGTCAAAGCAATTAGAACCAAGGTCCTCCTATTGCTGAATAATGAAAATCCATGCCTTGGCCGGTTTGCCCAATGGTTGGAATGTCTGCCCACCACCGAATGGTCTCAGGTTCCATTTCTGGTCAAGGGCATGTACCTAGTTTGCAGGTTCCCCAGCCTCTGTTCTGGTGCTTGTGGGTGGCAACTAATCAATGTGTCTCTCTCACCTTGGTGTTTCTCTCTCCTCCTCTCCTCCCTTTCTTTCATCTCTCCTCTCTCCCTTCTACTCTCTCTGGAAATCAGTGGAAAAATTACCCTCTGTAAGGATTAAAAAAACAAAATCCATGCCTGGAACACTTCAAATGTACCTAAGAAAATTGTCCTTAGGCCAAAAAAAATGATAGTATATAAAATAAATGGAATAATAAAAGCCAAAAGATGAAGTTGTTGAGGTAGCATTTTAATATATCCTCATATATTTTGGGTTTATAAAAAAACAACATGATGATACCGGGTTTCTGCATAAAGGTATATTTATAATGTTTGATTTAGAAATTATTTATTCATATACAATATGTTCAGTATCTAGTTGCTTGAAAATGTTTAATTTTAAAGTGAGTCTATAGAATTTAAAAAAATGTACTATTTGGGATTTTTTTCTTTATAATTTACATTTTAAGTCACTCTTTTAAAGTGGAATACAGATATTGAAGCAGCAAATGAGATTAACAGTCATTAATACTTAACCTATTCTTTTTTCTTAATGCTTTTAAATCTTAAGAATCTAGGACATATTGTTAGAGTTTCAGAATGTTTGTATGATTAAGAAGACACATGATGCAAAGAATAAACTGAAGAGAAAACTCAGATAATCACTTATATTTTATTAAAACAATTGATTCTAGGACAGTGGTTCTCAACCTCCCTAATGCCATAACCCTTTAATACAATTCCTCATATTGTGGTGATCCCCAACCCTAAAATTATTTTCGCTGCTGCTTCATAACTGTAATTTTGCTACTGTTATGAATCGTAATGTAAATATCTGATATGCAGGATGTATTTTCTTTGTTACAAATTGAACATAATTAAAGCATAGTGATTAATCACAAAACAATACGTAATTATATATGTGTTTTCCGATGGTCTTAGGCGACCCCTGTGAAAGGGTCATTCAACCCCCAAAAGGGTCGCAACCCACAGGTTGAGAACCGCTGTTCTAGGAGCTAATCACATAGATTGATTTTTTTCATGTGTTCAGTTATTCTGTATTAAAATAGTTATTTACTCTATTCTTACAATATATAAGGCATTGTGAAAGATACTGAGATGAATTAGATATGGATTTGGCATTCAAAAGAAGTAGTTATGACAAATACTCTATATCCTAATGCATTAAGTAGGTAGAATGTAAATGCCATTTAAATGCTTATAAAAACACTATGATTTTAAAGGAGAGATTATCTTCACCTGTATGTTGTATTTTGTTTTAATTTGGTTATTAAGTATGTGTATATGCTAATTTGAATCTTTTTGCCTATTAGTAAGTAATTGAAGTATCTTAAACAACATAGAGTTTTATCGGGTCATATAACTACACCTCACATGGAGAACAGTGAACAGATACAGTTCATTCAGAGCTTCTGCTCTATTTCTCTCTGATGTTATCAGCTCTGCTATTTTCCTTGAGTAGAAGGAGGGTGGTGGGAGTGAATTCTGAGACAACTTGTACTTAACCATCTCTAGAAGAAGAAACACTGTCTCTGTATTTCAAAGAAACATCCCGAGGTCTATGGTAATTGGTGTGCTTAGGATACATATTCACTTTTAGAAAAAAATCTATGGCTGGGTGCAGGAAGGTGCATGTTGGCATATGTGAACCAAGGCTCATCCCTGGAGTTGGAAATGGGGCTTGATTTTTCTCTAGTATTCATCTGCCTGCGGGGAGTTTTGAATGTAACTTCTGTTGCTGATCGGAAAGAGAGGGTATATCTTTAGTAGGCAGCCTGCAAGATCCACTGAAGTGTGATTTATTTAGACTTTCAGAAACCAGGAGGGACGTTTGAGCAGAGTGGATTGTGTAAACACATAAAGGAAAGAAAATATGTATACAATAGAGAGCATTGATGATTTCAATTTGTCTGGGTAGAGTGTGCCTGAAGGGATGTTGTAGCAAATAACAGCAACAGGGTGCATTGGGATCAGATGGTGGAACACCTTGAAAGCTGGCAGTGAAATTGGGATTTATTCTGTGTATTGTTGTACTCAAACCTGTGCACATTGTTGCTGTCAAAGTAAATCCTTAAAATGGTATTATAGCTTAGGGGAGGAGAGGGAGTAGACTGTAGACACCTGCATTTGGAAATTAGAAAGTTGAGACTAAAAATTCATCCAAAGATTAGGCCTAACAGGGTTGATGATATCCTCTATAATAAAAGCCTAATATGCAAATTGATCGAACGGCAGAATGACTGGTTACTCTGATGCGAACTGACAACCGAGGGCAGACACTCAACACAGGAACTGCCCCCTGGTGGTCAGTGCATTCCCACAGGGGGAGTTCCACTCAGCCAGAAGCCGGGCTCACAGCTGGCGAGCGCAGTGGCAGTTGCAGGAGGCTCTCCACCTCTGCAGCAGTGCTAAGGATGTGCAACTGATGGCTTAGTCAGGGAGCAGGCCTAAGCCAGCAGTTGGACATCCCCCAAGGGCTCCCAGACTGTGAGAGAGAGCAGGCCAGCCTGAGGGACACCTCCCCGCCCACCCAGTGCACAAATTTTGTGCACTGGGCCTCTAGTAAGACATAACAGTAATGTACATTACAATGGGAATTGGAGCTATGATTTTCGGTTGTACTTACAAAGGAGAGATTAGAGAAAGAGAAGAAAAGAAGACTAGACTAAGAATCTGGGGCCAAAAATGTGACTGAGGAACTAAAATATTAGGAGGACCATTAAGAATGTTCAGTGACAGCTCTAGCCATTTTGGCTTGTGGACCGAAGAGTCCTGGGTTCAATTCTCATCAAGGGCACGTGCCTTGGTTTCAGGCTCCTGCCCGGCCCCGGCCCTGGGGTGCTTGCAGGGGGAACCAGTCGATATTTCTCTCACATGGATGCTTCTCTATGTCTTTCCCTCCCACTCTCTCTAAAAATCAATGGGAAAATATCCTTCAGAGAGGATTAAAAAAGAAAGAAGGAAAGAAAAAGAATGTTCAGTGACAAAGAATGCAGTGGAGATGAGATTTTCAAAACAAAGAAGATGACCAAATTCTCCAGTGAAACAAGAAAAAAATTCATTAATGCCTACAGTGGTTCTCAACCTCCTGGCCCTTTAAATACAGTTCCTCATGTTGTGACCCAACCATAAAATTATTTTCGTTGCTACTTCATAACTAATGTTGCTGCTGTTATGAATCATGATGTAAATATCTGATATGCAGGATGGTCTTAGGCGACCCCTGTGAAAGGGTTGTTCAACCGCCAAAGGGGTCGCAACCCACAGGTTGAGAACTACAGGATTAGAGAAATAAGAGATTGATGAAGATTTAGAAAAACACCATCTGCAGTAAAGTGAAATTGGGAATAATCTCATTGATGAGCTCAGTGCTTTCAGTCAAGTATGTGACTAAACCATCATTGAACTTTGGTGTGATTTTTTTGCCAGATACCACATGTAGTACAGAGACTTTTAAAATTCAAATTTAGCTGACAAGAATAGAAGCTACCAAAAGATAAGCTACCAAAAGATAAACTACCGGCGATGCTTGATAAAAATGTACAACTTGTGATGTATCCTAGGTGAATGTAAAGATAAAAATGCATTTATTCCATAAACTTGTGGTCTTCAAATTTCTTTTCATATGGGTGTTCTATGTTCTTTTCTTTCTCACTGATGAACTTTGCTTGAGTTATTACAAGTATGCAGTATCCATCTTCTCTTTATACCCTTCATCCATGCAGACTAAGAACAGATTGCATAGTTGGTTTATAACAACAGTTAACATTTATTTAACTTACTGTGTTCCAGGAAGTGTTCTAATGTCGGGGACATAATAAATCATTGATTACTCCCACCATCTCTGACTTAGATATTTTTATGGAGATTTTGCAAATGAAAAAGACTGAAATATAGAACTTGCATACTTTATGATGGATTAGCTATTTCCATTTTGCTATATTTAATCCCGATAAAATCACTCTAATAATCACTTTGAAACTTTTAACTGTGAAATTAAAGAGTTCCATTTTATAAGATAGAGTTTTGTTAGTAAATAGAAAAATGTTGCATTGGATAGAAAAGATATTAATATTAGGTGGAACCTGCTGGTCAGAAGGTAGAAAACAAAATAAAACTGAAGTGTACTGGAAGGTAGAGTGTGGTAGAATGGGAAAGGGATAAATTGGTGGAAGCTGTAGTGGTATAAGGCATGTTCTCTCAGGCTCACCCTCGTTTTGACTTGGTAAGCTCATTTTGAATGTTGTCTTCTCATTGGGGTATTTGTGACAAACTGCCTTACTTACACACCCACCCCAACCCAGTGCAAAGAAAGCCTTTCCTTCATTAACTTGCTTCCCTTTTATTTCCAAAATGAAAGATTATTTCATGTATTTATGTATTTTATGTGCTCTGGCATAATAAGTTCTCATGTTCCATTCATATTTTGCAATAGCAAAGGTCCTCCTGTATCATTTCTCATCTGATAATGACATTTTAGACAAATAAGTATTGAATTGAAATTAGTTCCTAATGCTTGTTTTTACTTTTTCTGTTTGTAAAAGTAAACAAAATCGATTACATATTCAGTTGGAAAAGAACTTCTAAAACTTATCCTGTATTTAAAGGAGTGTAGTACCCTAAACAGTATTCTAGTAGTATGAAGAAAAAAAAGTTTAGACATCAAAACCCCAACAATGGTAGAAAGTGACTTAAGCACTGACAAGCAGAGAGTCCAATGAGTCATAAATAAGCTAAATTAATTCAGAAACAGCAGGGTGCTGCATAGATGTGGTGGCTACCTTTTGATCTTTGACAAAAAACAATTCCTTTTGTTCTTCCATGATGTATAAGGATAGCCTCCTGAGATTTTTGTTCACTGAATTTAAAAGAGTCAATATTTGAATATGAAAGTAAGAGGAGCCATGTTGTTAAAAAGTGGTGGATTAGAGTTTGTCAGGAACAGTGGAGTATATAAGTGTGTTAATATTTCAGGTCACTAGAGAACCACTTAATTGAATGATCTAAAACATTTATATCTTTACCCTGGGAGTAAGAAACAGGAAATTATTCAGTTACTAGTGGCCCGGTGCACAAAATTCGTGCACAGGTACGGTCCCTAGGCCTGGCCTGTGATTAGGGCCATCTTCCCCAGCTGCCGGCAGCTGGCCCTGCCCCCTGCCACCACCCACCCTTGGTTCCCCATTTGCCATCGGACAATCAGAGCCTGCCAGCTGGGGGGAGGATCTGAGAGGTGGCTAGTGTGGCTCATAGCGACTGGTCAAGCGGTCATTCTGGTTATTCCACCGTTCGGTCGATTTGCATATTACTCTTTTCCTCATAGCGACTGGTCAAGCGGTCATTCTGGTTCGGTCGATTTGCATATTACTCTTTTATATATATAGATGTGCTCCAATCCTTCCACTTCCTTAGGTTTCTATTATCTTGGCCTCCTGAGCATTCCCATCTCTGCGAAAATTCGAGATGGGGGTCTCCTTGTGTCCTGCCACAGGGAGTGCCTGTCTGGAGCTGAGGCTGGGGGATGAGGAAGGGGACAGAGTCTGGTGCTTGGCTCTGCCTGGAGGTGCCACAGGACCCCCAAAGAGTCACTTTTCTGAGCTTTCATTTGCGTGTCCAGCCATACTGTGCATGCCTCTTCTGAGACGTGGAGTCCAAGGGGAAGGAGAAAGGTGCGAATTCCTCACGTGTGAATGAGGCTTTATACTTTGAAATGCTAGCCTGAATCAGTGATCTAATTTTGTGGTTTCAGGAGCCTTTGGCAGGTTGGGTTGAAGTGGTGGTGGGGTAGGGTTTTAAGTTTCTACTAGAGGCCCAGTGCACGAAATTCATGCACTCAGGGGGTTTCCCAGCCTGGCCTGTGCCCTCTCACAGTGTGGGAGCCCTGTGATTGATCTCCCCAAAGAGGTAGGCCCTGCACACTCATCCGGGGCTCCTTGATCACCAGCTCATCCCCGGCTGCTCAGGGTCTCAGACCTGTGGGAAAGCGGGTGCCAGCAACTTCACCTCCATGTGCATGTTTTGGGCTGGCCGCTGATGGAACGCGCTGCCTGCTTGGGGCCACTCACACTGGGACAGGTAGGTCACGGGCACACCCTGCAGCCTCCATTAGCACCTCAAGCCCTAGCAGCAGTGGCAGCGGCAGTGACAGCGCCTGCGTGAGTGGCCCCAAGCAGGCAGCATGTTCCGTCAGCGGCCGGCCCAGCACATGCGCATGGAGGTGAAGTCTCCGGCGCCCGGCGCCCGCTTTACCACAGGCCTGAGCCCTGGAGTAGCCAGGGATGAACTGGTGATCCCAAAGGCCTGACAGCCCAGTGGTGGAGGCAGTGTTTGGCCTGGGGACTGGTGAACGGGCAGACGATGGCCCTGATCGCAGGAGGCTAGGCCTAGGGACCGTACCTGAATGTTTTAATCGTGCGCTGGGCCTCTAGTATATATATAAGCCTAAGTGACAGTTATGACTGGTTGACCAAACAGCTGGTTGACCAATCGCTATGACGACACATTGACCACCAGGGGGCAGACGCTCAATGCAGGAGTGCGCTCCCACAGCCAATCTCCCACAGCCGACCAGCCTCCCAAGATTCCTCCCCCCAGCTGGCTGGGTGGTCAGTGCGCTCCCACAGCCAACATCCCGCAGCTGGCCAACCTCCAGCAGTCCCTCCCCCAGGCCGGCCCCAATTGGACCTCACCTTTGCACAAATTCATGCACCAGGCCTCTAGTTAAAAAATAATAAATATGTAAATAAAAATGAGAGTTCTGAGATAGAGGAAGGCTAAATAACTTTGTCAAAGTTATCTAGATGATAGGGGGAGGGGAAGACCTAGATTTATAACTTTACTTATTCCAGATTGTCCCCTCAAAGAAGGTTAGGACTATTAAAGGACATTTGAGAACCTCATCATACCACCTGACTTTCTGGAATTTTAAGTAATAAAGCAGAAATGAAAATTGGGGGGAAGCTATATTCACTAGGAAAGCTTCCTTTGTTGGCTTGGCATGCTGAAAAGGGGAGTGTTTCTTTTGAAATTTTAGAAATTTTATAGCCACTTCTGCTAACCATCTTCTTTGGTAAAGGTTTGAATTTCAGTGGACTTTATTGCAGTTGTTGTATCTGCATACCTGCTGCTGTTATGGTTCATATTTGTTAGGGGCTGAGAGCACCTTTGAGATGTCACATCTTTAGGTCAACAGCAGGCTCTCTGGCACTTGTGACTGCTTCCTGAATTACTAGTATTACCTTCTATCAGCGTAAAGTTTCTCAAACTTCCATGGGTTAGTGGCATTTCAGAAGCTACATGAAGATATTCCATAGTACATTTGAATAAGGATACTTTTTTTTTTCAAATCGAAGGAAAATAATAGCTGCAATTCACTAAATTCTTTTTTTAAAATTTCTTTATTGATTAAGGTATCACATAAGTGTCCTTATCCCCCGCCCCGCCCCTGCTCATGCCCTCACCCCTCTGTTGTCTGTGTCCATTGGTTAGGCTTATATGCATGCATATAAGTCCTTTGGTTGATCTCTTAAGATTTTAAATTTTTTTCTTTAAATTTTGGCTTCTGCTATTGCTTGCTTCTGGAAGAATCTTTTCCAGTGGTTACATTTATATGTTGGCATAAAAATTTATATTCAGTTAAATTCAAGGAATAGTTGTTTTTACTTTAATGATTGTTGGCTAAAGAAGAATTTATACCTGCGTTGCTGGGCTATTGAGGTCTTCTTTTTGATAATTAGAATAAGGGATAAGGATTCTGAAGTAGTAGAGGTGGTAAATTGAGTTAAATAAGAAAGAACACACAGCTAACTGGCTTTTGTTGTTAATCCTCACTGGAGGATATTTTTCCATTGATTTTTAGAGTGTGGAAGGAAGGGGAAAAGATAGAGAAACACTGATGTGAGAGAGACACATGGATTGCTTGCCTAACAAACCAGACCCTCCAAGCTGCGGGCTGACGTTCTATCCACTGAGCCAAACCTGATAGGGCTAAATGGATACTTTTAGAAGTGGACTGAAAAGAATAGTCACAATAAAATAACCGGTCAGGGCCACTCACCCAGTCTTTTATGCCTCCCCCCCATTACCCTTTACTCTCCTCTTGACAATTGGTAAAATTTGCATGTTTTTGGATTTTCTTTTTTGATTCCTTTAGATGTGAATTGGTGTTTTAATAGGCTCAGAAATAAAGATAAAAGGGAAATAAAAGGTCTAGAATCTTACAGAAATGGAGAGAGGAAAAAATGTGAAGCAGCTACTATGTTTTATGTGAAATTGTCTAAAGACAAGTGTTTCAGGTTTTTTTGAAAAAATATTTTACTCTTTGTTGTTTAGATATACAAATTCTTTCACTCACCCAGTCTTTTTTTATTTTTTAAAAAATGTATTTTATTGATTTTTTACAGAGAGGAAGGGAGAGGGATAGAGAGTTGGAAACATCGATGAGAGAGAAACATCGATCAGCTGCCTCCTGCACATCTCCCACTGGGGATGTGCCCGCAACCAAAGTACATGCCCTTTACCGGAATCGAACCTGGGACCCTTGAGTCTGCAGGCCGACACTCTATCCACTGAGCCGAACCGGTCAGGGCCACTCACCCAGTCTTTTATGCCTCCCCCCCATTACCCTTTACTCTCCTCTTGACAATTGGTAAAATTTGCATGTTTTTGGATTTTCTTTTTTGATTCCTTTAGATGTGAATTGGTGTTTTATGAATATTAAGAGAGCATGCAGACATAGACCATATGGCAGAACAATAGGGAAAAATGATATTTAATGTGTTTTTTGCCCAAAGCAAATATTTATAGGCGTTTCATAATTTTAGCATGTTGAAAATCACGTTTTTTCCCCTGGATTCTAATTCTCAGTTCCCAGGCTAAATCTGTTATCTACTTGACACTCTTTATGAGTAACTAGAATCCTGACCTTAGTGTAATGCCTAGGTCTGAAGTTGATAGAATCTTCTCTGATACCAACTGTGCCAAATATTGAGTTTCATTAAACACAATGGCCAGTATTATACCTACACTGGGAGCCAGTAAAGGTCCATTTGTTTAAAATGTGCCTAAAACTATTCTAAACCCTGTAAGAATAATAAAAATAAGACTGCTGTTCTTTACCTAATTATTGATGTGGTTATGCCCATTCTGTTTAGTTTGGGGGATGTGGGTGTGGATTGGAATTCCTGAAACTACACTAATATTACCTTGTTAATTGATCCACTCCTTTGAGAATGGCTTAGAATTAAACTAGTTTGGGAAGGAGAAGAAACTCCTGATAACTCTGTTATCAGAGACACAACAGTGAAAAAGAACTATGTTTGACTTCATGGATCATATATATTGGAGAAGACAGATCTGTAAACAGATTAAATCCACCTTTCCATTATTATGATCTACTACTGTAATAAATGCTAAAATAGAGGGAATCACAAGACAACAATCAGAGAGTTGTTTTAACTGTAAAGGGCTGGTTGACATATGGAAGAAATCTGAATGGTGAAGATTAATTGGGTTGAAAATTTTATAGTAAGTGAGGAGAGGTGAGTTTAAGAAATAGAAGTATAACTGAGATGATAAAGTAGAAAGTGTGAAACTAGAGGATTATTAGTTCAGTATTAAACATCCTAGGAAAAGCCAGGATAAAGCTGGAGATAATTGATTTCCAGAATTTAAGAATAGTGGCTCAAGATATGAGTCCATGAGCACTACTCAAATAACAAAATAATAGGAAGATTTATAAAGCTATGTATAGAAAAAGATAAGTGTATGATCCTAGATTATACAACAGTATACTATATTTCCAAACTTGACACAGGGGTTTTTGAAGATAGGACTCTCAAGGAGGCATTGTCTTTATTTAGATCATTATAAGTTTATAGCATTTTTAAAATTCAAATGAAAATAATTCTCAAATGTTAACTCCCGGCTAATATCAGTATAAGTTAAATGAGAATGTAAGGTTAAAGAACATAATTCAATAAAGCCTTCCTTTTGTGATTTCTAAGATAATTTTACAAAATTAATCTCTTGCCAGCAAACACAGGTCTAAGGCAATAGGACCTGATTACGTTACTATAGACAAAATAAAGGTATTTTTCTTGCAAATGTTAAGAGTGTTTTAAATAATCAGCTTTTAAAACTTATTTAAAGGATCATTGTACACCGCTCTGATTTAAATAGTATATAATTAACCCATATGATCATTTTAATTAATTTACCAGTGTTTAAGCAACTTGGGATCATGATGTTCTTGGACTGAAGCCATCTAACTTATTAGTTTTTTGGTTATATTTTTAATTCCTGAGGCAGTTGCTTGCTAGAAACATCAATTTAGTGAAAATCTTAGACTTTAGTCAAACATAACTTTATGTTATCTTATATATAATTTTATTATAATCAATAGTCATAAAAATGATTTAACCTTGCATAATGAAACCAGGTGATATAAAATTCACTAATATAATTTTGAAGTTTCTATTTTTGATGGTAAAAATACAAACTGAAAGGGTTGCAAAGTTGCTAAATATTAAAACATCAATGAAGTTAATAAATTAAAAATATCTTCTATTTTAAGTATATAGTTACTCCCTAAATCACAGCCATTAGAAATGTGTCAATTTTAAGAATTTTATTATAGATATAAGAATACACAATGAATTTAAGAAATGTACAAGAATATTTCAGTAAGGTTTTAAGTTGTCATTTTGTCAATAGCTATTCACACAATAATGAGTATTCATTAATGCAAAATATAATGGCAAAGACATTTTGGGATAAGTTTCATTGGATATGATAAGACCAAGTTACTCTGGGAAAGAAAAAGGATATAATTTTTAAAATTGTGGCATTGCCATAAACCATCATGCTGCCGAAATGCATTGTTATTAAGTCTTGGTACACCACAGCAAGAGTTTTAATGTGGAGTATGAGAACAGTTTCTTCCATTCTCTGTACATACTCAACATTTCTTCCTTTCCTAATAGTTAACCTTTTTCTGTGATTCTTTACTTGTTGGTTTTTGTGGGTGTGAACCACAGGGTTACCTTGTGTGTTTATATAGTGTTCCTCTCATGCTTTATTCTTAGTTCTGAGCATAAACCCTTTTATTTTCCAGACTGAGTGTTCTATGACAACACACTGAACCTGACTTCCCTCTCCCCTTTCCTCTTCTCCCCTTCCCTTCCTTTTCTCTCTGCCTTTTCTCTCTGCCCTTCTGTCTTTATCTCGCCTAATGTGATGACTCACCTCTATTCTGGTTCATAACATCCAAGATTTCCTTTGGCTTATTTATTTCCAGGTTCCTCTAAAAGTTTCCAGATTTCCTCACAGTTCCCGAATCTTTGCTGATACCTAATCAGCTTCCCATTTCATTCTACTTGTCTATTTCCAGTCAAACGTGGTCAAACCTTTCCCTCTGACAGATAGGCATTGTATCTTCAAATATGCTACTGTTTCTTTATCAGAAATTAGATTTCTTTTTTAAAAAATATATATTTATTGATTTCAGAGAGGAAGAGAGAAGGAAAGAGAGATAGAAACATCAATGATGAGAGAGAATCATTGATTGGCTGCCTCCTGCACACCTCCTACTGGGGATCGAGCCCACAACCCAGGCATGTGCCCATGACCAGAATTGAACCGGGGACCCTTTAGTACACAGGCTGATGCTCTATCCACTGAGCAAAACCAGCTAGAGCAGAAATTAGACTTCTATATAAATTTCGTACTTGGGCATACAAACAAATTCAATACATCCTGTTATATCATGGATAAGATTTATATTGTTTTTCCCCTGCAAACTAAATTATTAATATGTAGCTATGGCTATGTGAAAATAACCTCGAAATGTCTCTCTATTCTCCAGTCCCATACATACCCAACTTAATAATAGCTAATATTCTTTTACCACCTGCCTGGCACTAAACAATTTTAAAATATGTTTAAAATATTTATATTAAGAAATTTCCCAGTTCCCTTTGACTACTTACTCAAACTAAAATTTCAAAAATATTGTTGTTAAAAAGTTCCTACTAAAATCCAGTCTAAGGGCTTATTGTGTCTATCTGCCCTCATGAAAACAGGATATTCATAATCTAAAGTAAACATTTACTACTATTAATCATTCAGCTCTCTCTTGTCTACTGTATATTCTTTTCTTTAAAACCTTTTAAGTTATACCCCTTTTAATCTGGGTTTCTTCTGGTAATGTCAGTGTAACATTTATTGTTTATAAAGATATTTTAAGTTAAAAATACTTCAGAAGTTTTTCTTTACTTAGAAACAGATTCCACTGTGTAAGTCCCTTGAAGTTATTATAATTATTGCAGCCTGTAGGGATTAGCATTTTGTAAGGAGATTACTCAACTTCGTTACTGAGCAGCATGAGGGAGGGTACACCATGAGAATACAGAGCAGTAAATATTTAAGTTGTACAGTTAGAAGAGTTCTGGATAAACATGTTATGTTCCAGTACCCTTTTTAAAATGTAACATCAAACCAACTAATTTTTATTGAATACTACTCTGTATATATCATTTGCTGTACAGGATAGAGACTATAGAAAAAAATGAGACATGATTTCTATTCTCAATAATTCTGTGATCAGTTTTTAGGAAGGGATTTGTACATGCTCATATAGGCATCTTGTAGAATTATCTTATAGTGTTATTTTAATAATAAAATGAGAGAAACTGAGAATTAGAGAAATTGAATAGTTGCCAAAAATTATACAGTGGAAGTGACAAGAGTGGGAATTGAAATTTGGGTGAAAATTTGTTCTTTCTTCATGATAAATTAACTGTATTTAAAAAGAAATGATCATAAATAACATTGCGTTTTTATGTGATGATGACTTCCTTGTGAGTATGGCACATAGTTGCTTTAGAACAACTCAGAGCAGGTTAAAGTCACCTAGCAAGGCTTCGTGGGGGAGATGAAAGTTGAGTTGTATTTTGAAGGGGATTAGGATAAAAATGAACACAGGGAAAATCAAAATATAAGAGAAAGAATTTATGCAAAGGCCTGTAAATAGAAATAGGTAGTCAAATGTGAAAACCAATAAATAGGTTTTGTCAATTTAAATTCTCTTTTAGTAAGAGCTTGGGAATAAGATTGAATAGGGCACTATTATAGTAGCTATATTGATAATGCACTAGTTATGGGTACAGTTAAGTACTTTAAATATATTAACTCATTTAATCTGCAGAACAACTATATCAGAGGGGTACTGCAATGAACATTTTGTGGGTGAAGATATGGTTGCATAGATATGGGTGTTCTCAAGTTCACACAGCTAGTACGTGGAGAACTAAATTCAAAACCAGGTATTCTGGTTCTAGATGCTATACTCTTAACCATTATGTTATTCATTGCTCTGGGAAAATGATGAAATATTACATGCAACCTTGAAAGTCATTCATACCAGCTGCAGTTGGAACAGGAAAATGGAATGTGACCTAGAACTGAAACAGCCTGCTCACCTGGTTTGGTTGGAATTCGGTAGTGGGTGGTGTGCTTGAGATCAGAGCGTAGGATTGCACAATCTGAAATAATTTGTGACTGGATGTAAATATTGGAGGTGAGGTAATATTGAAATTGTTATGAAATTCTGGACTCTAATGATTGGAACAGTGCTGGCATCAGTTACAGGAAGGTGAGTTGGTTGTGAGACACATTTGGAAAGGAAAGTTCAGTTTTCCTAGTCTGAGCTGAGCCAACTAGAAAACATTAAGATATTGATACCCAGAAGGCATATTCAAGAATCCAGGACAGACAATCCACCGAGGAACAAGATATTAAGATATTAACTTGGGAGTTGTGTTGTCTAGCACTGTTAACACTTTTATGAATGTAGGAGGTTGATAAAAAGTATGTCATTCAAACTGGATTCCATGGATTATAGTGGGCCAGAAATTATTACCAGTAAGAATGAAGAGTTATTTATGTTTATTTTACTTTACAAAAGTATTGATCTATAATTGGCTTTTAAAATTTGGTTCTTTATGAGACATACTTTGAGAAGCACTTTTCTGAATCGTTACATCCTTTCATCCTAATAACTGGTCAATATCAAGGTCACCGAGGCAGACTGAGGCAATTTCTAGCATTTTAGGATAAAGCTTAATTAAATTCACTTTAAGAAAATTCTTTATTGTTTAAAGTATTAAATATGAATCCTTTTCTCCCCATTGACCTCTCCCCCCTCATTCCCACCCCCCAGGACATGCCCTCCACCTGCCTTCTGACTGTGTCCATGGGTTATGCTTATATGCATACATACATATTTATTTGATGCTTCTATGTCTCTGGATCTATTTTTGTTCATCAGTTTATGTTGTTCATTATATTCCACATATGAGTGAGATCATGTGATACATATCCTTTTCTGACTGGCTTATTTCGCTTAGCATTATACTCTCCAGGTCCCTCCATGCTGTCTCAAATGGTAAGCGATCCTTCTTTTTTACAGCTGCACAGTATTCCATTGTGTAGATGTACCATAGCTTTTTTGTCCACTCATCTGCTGATAAATGTCCTAAATCTTGCTTTTCTGTAATATGTGATTGAAGTGAACACTCCAGAGGCAGAATCGTGTCATGGTACCAAAGTCAGTTCAGACAAACCATTTCACTCTGTCGTCAGTCCAAAAGGGCTAGGCACCAACTTAAAGGTTAAAAATAAAGAATAGCAAAGAAAACAACAATTTTCTCTTGGCTTGAGAAAATAACTGAAGTCATTTTCATAGATCACGTATAGTTGCTTAGGGTCAGTTATGGACATTTTAGGAGCACTGATTACATCTGTACAATTATTATCTGGCAGTTGTCAATCCTGATTGACTCAACACTTGCTTTATGTTCCTTAATTGTACCTGCACCATTGCTATGCTTCCCAAGAATTCTTCGGCTCTTATATAAACTTTTGTGAGGAGGGTTGACTGAGCCCACCAGGCACTGAATAGGGCAGGGCATGCATTATTTAAAACAGTTAACAAAGCAGGCAACAATAAAAGGGAATTGACATTCTTTCTCCTAGGTGCTTATCACCCCAGGTGGAGGGGGGGGGGCAAGTTCTTATCTCTGAAGACCTTGGGAGTTTGGGGGGTTTTGAGATCACACCCTTCTTTGTGGGTCAGCCTCTGTCCAGTGGCCATTGCCCAGGGTCTCAAACAAAGATGCCCACTTCAGGGCCCAGTGGTACTGTGGCCTACAAAAAAAGCACAGACCCTAGGAGGAGGGTTTCAGCCGGATATGGATAACAGGACGGCCAAGCAAATGCACTAGATTTTTATTCCTTTTATCGAAGTCAGAGACAACACGTATACATCATTAAACTATCTCTTTGGACAAAGTAGCTGATAGGCTTGTTTAATACTAAAGTGTTATCTGTAATCCCAAGCAAGGGGAAGAAGAAGTGGGTATAGAGAATGCCTTCTAATAATAATTGGTATGAGATGCCTAGAAAGCCAGAATCTCCACAGTATAACGAATAAAAAGATACAAGAATAATCTACATGTGTTGGGAGTTTACAACTAGTTGATAATATAAAACATACCAAAAATCTGTAATAAAGAATATAAGCATGGAACAGACTTTCGAACCTCAGAGGGAAGGCAAGGGCGGTTGGATGGGTGGATGAAGAAATAAGCAGAAGAACTTGTATGCACATATGCATAACCCATAGACACAGACGATAGGGTGGTGAAGGCCTGAGGTGTGGGGTGGGGGGTAGACGAGGTCAATGGGGGAAAAAGAGGAGCATATGTAATACTTTCAACAATAAAGATTTTTTAAAAAATTTAAAAAAGAATATATGTATGGCATTTGATGGAACCTGGTCTTAATCTGAAATAGCAAAAAACAGACAAAATATATGAAGCATCTGAGTTTTCAAGACACTAGACATCAGTCAACAAAGAGCAATGAATCATAAAGGTTGGAGAACAAATGAGGTGAGCCTTAAATTTTTACTCAGTTTTAGTGCCTGAGGGTTTCCAAACCTTGGTGCATGGAGGGCAAAACTCAGGTGGAGCATGGTGGCTTTTCTGTAATGAAGAGACAGAGTTGAAAGTTCGGGGAGTCAACAGCAGCTAGAGATTGTAGGACACAGTACTGGAAAAGAGACCTGCATACAAAGGAAGAACTCCAGAGATCTGTAAAGGATCTTCCTTATTAGCTGAGTACTAAGTAGCACATGTGTGTGAGGAAACTACCTGAGGCCAGTAAAAGAAATATTTATGAGACACAGAGGTAATAGTGCCTGATAATCTCACAGGGCTAGGAATAGTACCAGCTGCTGGTAGCCACACACCTATTAGATTGACTATAATTACAAAAACTGACCATGTCTAGAATCCTCATGCACTGCTGGTAGGAATGTAAAATGGTGCAACCATTTTTGGAACACAGTTCATCAGATTCATAAAATGTCAAGCGTATGTCTAGCGATAACCTTGCTGTACTTCCAAACATAAGTATTTACACAAAAGAAATAAAAGCATATATTCATACAATGATTTGTGCACACATGTTCTTTAGAGTTTTACTTGTAAGTCCCAGAAACCCAGAATACATTGAATGGCCATCGGCAAGTGAATGGGTAAACAAATTGTGACATATCCATATAGTGGTATATTACTGAGCAATATAAGGAAATGGGCCATTGATATAATAATGAGTGAATATCAAAATAATTATGCTGAGTGGAAGGAGCCAGACTAAGATAGGGTATAGTATATGGTTCAATTTGTATAAAATTCTAGAAAATTAAACTAATGTATAGTGATACAAATCAGTCCAGTGGTGGGGTGTGCACTGGCCAGGAGGATGGGAAGGAGGGGTTACATGAGAATAAAGAAACTTTTAGGGGTGATAGACCTGTTCATTTCCTTGATTATGCTGATGGTTTCACAGGTCATACATATGCCAAAGCTTATTGATTATTACATCTTAAAAGTGCAGTTTATTATGTAGCAGTTATCTTTCAAAAAGCGATAATAAAATAATATGAGCAAATGATATTTTCCAAATGAAGGGTAGATACAGTAAGTTCAATATTTATGAGTGTGGAGAAAGAAAGAAATATAAATTACTCTCAGCTAAGGAAAGGTATACAAAGATAGTGAGTTACGCCTTAGAACTGAAAAGTTAACATTTTGATAGGGGTGAAAGATAAATGGGGATTTGTTCACATCATTAAAGTGGAAATCATGGAATTTTCATGGGTTGAATAGGCTGTGATCTCAACTAGGGTGATGCCATCTGGTGTTAAAGAAAAGTAGTGAGATGGGTTAGAACTTTTGAATCATAGGCTAAGGAGTTTTGGTGGTATTTTTAGGGTAAGAATGCTTGGAATTATCAGAAAGAACCATTCCTCTGAGGGAAGGAGGTTGTTGTCAGAAGAGCAGAGGATACCAAACATTTTTCAGAAGCACTTGAGTTACGTGAATTCAGGAAAAAGTTATAAAGATTTTTTAAAAAATATATTTTTATTGATTTCAGAGAGGAAGGGAGAGGGAGAGACAGAAAAAACAATGACGGGAGAGAATCAATGATTGGCCACCTCCTGCACATCCCCCTATCCAGGTCTGAGCCCTGACCTCGGACATGTGCCCTGACCGAGAATCAACCCTGACCTCCTGGTTCTTAGGTTGACGCTCAAACACTGAACAATGGCCTGGAAAGTTATAAAGATTTTTTTTTTTTTAAAAAAGGAATGGATGTAGAAGAGCATGCAGTCATTATAGTATTGAAGAGGCTGATTTGGTAAAAGAGCTTCAGAAACAAGGATGCAATTTTTGAAACTTTGGAGAAGTCCTAGTGAAGAGGAAGAATGAAAGGGCCATAGCTTTACCAATGAGAAGATGTTAGTTTCTCTAGTAAGCACAATGAATGGGCATCTAAGAGAAATTATGTCAAACATACCCAGTGGTTAAGAGGTCTTCTTCTATGAGAATACACAGAGAAGTTATCCTTTGTTGAGGTTGGCGTTTTTTTCAGATAAGGGTTATTTCCTGAGGGCAAATTTGGCTGTATAATTTTTTTCCCATAAAAAATTGTCTTATTTTTGGACTTACTGTGTTTGTCAAGAAACTCTGAGGACTCTTAGCAGCATTCCAAGTGCTGTTAACATTGTGATAGCTTTAGGACTATTTTGACATAAACTTCAGAATAAGGAACACCTTAGAGTCATCTTAAAATTAGGAGGGTCCTGGAAGGCTGACATTTGCTTTTTGGAGTTTCAGTGGGAACCCGGCAATTCTGAAGAGTATAATAAATCAAATGTAGTCTAGGGCACTGTGTTATTCTCTGGGTACAAATTAGTTAGGCTGCTGTAAGCCACATTCTGTTGCTTCATAATAGAGCAACCTACTGCTGATAAATGAGTTAGCATTACATTATGTGTAACACATGAGCAAAGGGGTTACAAAGTTTTACGGGTACATGAAGCGATGATGCAGAGTTCAAGTGACAGACGTCATCAGCAGCATATTCACGGTGCCCTATGCTAAAATTTACCCTGGTATTTTCAGGTAAACTGTGTGTCCAGGACACATAGATAATGGCAAGATTGTGATGTCATCTCTGAATATGAACATCATGATAAATACATGCTCAGCTATCAAAGTGCAGTTCATTTCAAAATAAGCCATATTTTCCTGTAGTTGCAGGGCAAGAGAAGAGAAAATAGTGTATAAAGGTAATGAAGATGCTGATCTCTGACAGCTGATCTTTTCATTCTAAGAGTAAACACAACTGTAGCAGCAACTGCAACAATTTGCCAATTTCCCTTTTTATTGGAAAGGTGTCTTCGACTTTAAAGTGCTGACTTTAAAGTGCTGTTAGGATGAATGTATGGGTTTTTCAGTTTCCTCTCCAGATCACCGGTCAGGGGTGGAGAGCCATGATTCAAATGACCCAGTAATCGTCATTTCAAATGTGGAGAAAATACTGTTGATGGGGTAGCCTGCTCTTCTGTGAATACATTGTAGGTCTTTCCAAAGGGGTCACGGAGACTCATCCACTCTTTTATTATTTTCATATCTCTTCCTCAGATCTCCTCACAGCATTATCCCTCTTCCCTGCCTGAAAAAAAAAATCATTGTGATGATGGAGGTTAAAGCCATCATTGCATTTGTAAGCCTAGAATCAAGGGAGCTATTCCTGCTTTTCTTCACAACAGTAGCTTCGTTTGTACATTTTTTTCATTATAAATTGTGCTGAAACCATAGGATTCTCATAGCAGATCGTAGAATGTGTTACATTTCAAGGAGGATACACAAGTCTGGTTATTCTGACCATGCTAATTTACACAGTCAGGGTAGGCATGGAGAGTAGCGCTGATCGCCTAGATCAGCGGTTCTCAACCGGTGGGTCGTGACCCCTTTGGGGGTCGAACAACCCTTTCACAGGGGTCGCCTAAATACATCCTCCCTATCAGATATTTACATTACAATTCATAACAGTAACAAAATTACAGTTATGAAGTAGCAACGGAAATAATTTTATGGTTGGGGGTCACCACAACATGAGGAACTGTGTTAAAGGGTTGCGGCATTAGGACGGTTGAGAACCACTGGCCTAGATGGAACTGTTGAACTATTAAAACTTTTTGAACACATTATTTTCTTTTGACAGTAAAAATTGTTGTGTGTTTGAATATAAAATATAGCAATTTAGTATAAATTTAGAACATAAATTGAAAAGTATTCTAAGGATATTTGCAGAATTGGAATTTTTGTTTTGCTTTTTTTGGCTTTGAAATAAAGCTTATTGAAATTATTCTAAAGATACAATAACTGGAAGGGAAATTGTACAGCTAATGAATGGAAACAATTTGTGTCTAATGAAGAAACATTTCCTTCTATTTCTGCTACCTCCTATTTTAGGGTAGTGTTCTAATTGGGCACTTTATGTGGCTTTTTTGAAAGATCAAATATTTGATGTTAATTTTTTTTGAAGCACTGAAGGCTTTTCTAGAAAATTATGAGTTTGAAATGTGACATTTATTATAGTATTGTGTGTTCCTACTGAGGAAAATTGCATATAAATAAGTGCTAATGAGTGTCCTGGGTGGCCTGTAAGGAATAATTTATTCCCACTCACTAAAGAAGAAGCTTGGGGTGGGGTAGGACAAACTGTGCCAGATGAATATGTTGGACTATGAAATGACAATAGTATGGACATAACAGTACATCCTTAAAAGACAATTGTAATTCTTCCAAGACTTATGGAAGGATTATTTTGTTCTTAAGGGGAAAACTTGGGGCGATTCAATTATGTGCATGATTGTTAAGAGTGCTTGCATTTTCCAATGAAATTCTGTATGACATGTTTCCAAAATGTGAAATTCTTTTGATATATGGATAAAGAGTAACCTTTGGAACTTGCTAAATAAGAATTGACTACTTAGGGTTGCTTTTTCTTACCATTTAGCCTAATAAAGAAACACACACACACACACTCACATACTAGTACACACATCCTCAGGAAGTTTGGTTTTTAGTTCCTGAGGATTATTAGTGATGCTGGTGTAAGCATTATTTCTGTTAGTTTTACACAGCTATTGTTTATGTAATGAAGAAAGTACTACCCTGGGACACCTTAGGAATAACCAAAAAAGGAATCAGTTTTCTTTCTTTGAAGAACATATTTGAGTCAAAGCCTTTGACATGGTATGCTGAAAAGGAAAGAGTACAGTTAAAATAAAAGAAAGTAGATATAGCTCAGAGGTAAGCAAAGAAGAGCATATAAAGTAAATAGATAATTTGGCAAGAGTGGAAGTTATCCAACTCCATGTTGGCAAATGTACAAGAAATGTTCTGAGGTATAGCTAAAAGCATTTTAACCATTTCCTATGAGTGATTCCAATCATGGGTGTCCAGTAACTTCCTTTGAATTTCTTAAACAGCCCAATTTCTGTTTTCATTAGAAATTATTTCCTGATGTTTAACCCAATTTTTCTTTACCCAGTTACACTCCATTATTTCTAACTGGCATAATTGTAAACATACTAGCAAGCCTTTCTTGGTTTTGTTTCTCCAAAAAATATCTGAAACCTTCATTGTTTTATATCTTTGCCATTTTTTTATGAGGCATATCTATTTTTAAGGTCTACCTAAATTAAATATATAATAATCATATCCTTCAAGTTAGAAATTATGAAGAATCTCTAATATGTGATAGGAAAGAAGAAAGAAAGAGAAAGTTAAGTTAAATTTTGTTATGGCTACTAAAATTTTTTTTATGAATGTATTTGATTTTCTAAAACAGGAAAGTTGGTATGAGAGATATATTAGTATTATATCTGTTTTTGTTTTTGTTGCCCATAGGCATTTTATAATCCTTTTAATTTTGTATATATTTTTTAGAATTGGGACACACATTTTAAGTACATAAGACAACTCTCAAAATTAAGCCAAAATTCAGAGTAAAGAGATAATTGCTTATCTTTTTAAGAAAACTTTTCCCTCTGTATGAGTTAGTCACCTTTATAAAAATCCTCTTTTGAATCAGTGAGTTAGCATATTCTTTTTCAGTCACCTATTCTCTCACCGTCAGAGGCACAAGCATCATTCTCAGTGAGGCTTGAGAAACTGAGAAAGGGATTATATAGGTATTCAGTAAGTATTTCATGGATTTGATCACAAGTAACACAAATGAGCATCATGTAAATAAAATGTGGCTAAAACGATAGGTCGAGGTCTAGGTTAAATGGGTTCAGTACTCTACCATTGCACAAACTATCCTTGTGCAAGTTATTAAGCCTCTCTGTGCCTCAATTTACTTAACTACATGAGTATTACAATAATCTCTATGTATTGTGTGGATCACAGGCGTTAATACACACAAAAACACTTAGAAAAATTTCTGGAACAAAGTAAGGACTTAAAATAATTAGCTAGTGGTGGTAGGAATAACTCATATAAAGTGTTAATTCATAATTTATATTTTCATCAAAGGAGAATATATGAGCAATGTGACAGAAAAAAATAATGCAAAAAGGATGAAGTTTTTTTTAAAAAAATATTTTATTGATTTTTTACAGGGAGGAAGGGGGAGAGATAGAGAGCCAGAAACATCGATCAGCTGCCTCCTGCACACCTCCCACTGGGGATGTGCCCGCAACCCAGGTACATACCCTTGACCAGAACCGAACCTGGGACGCCACAGCCCACAGGCCGACGCTCTATCCACTGAACCAAACCGGTTTCGGCAAGGATGAAGTTTTGATACACGCTACAAAATGGATGAAACTTACAGACATTGCTCTAAGGAAAATGATCAGGCACAAAAGGCCTCAGTATCTCTTTCCTCTTAATGAATTGGAATGGAATGAGATTTGATTATGAGGAAAGTCTAGATAGTCATTATGAGTAAAAATCCGGAGAGAGCAATAGAAGGAAAGGCATACGGAGAATATATAAGAAAGAGGTAGAAGAAAGAAGAAAAAGAAAAATACTGATTGGTGGGGTGCTCTTTCTGTCCCCACCTGTTACTGGTGAAAGTGGGCTTCTTGGGGTGCCACGAGGGAAATAATTTCATGGAGCCCCAATGAGAGAATGAAGTATCATAGGAAGCTTTATTTCTGTGGAATTAAACCCCTGAGTTTCCAAAGTCCCGTCCCTCTCCCTCCTGCCATGGACACATTCCCATTTTGTCATCAGCAGGGCTAAGATCAAAGAAAGTATCCAGCGATTCCCCTCCATATGTGCACAGTCTAGTCCAGTCCAGCATCTGGCTAGGTTAGCTTGTGTTCCCAGCTGCAGTCATTGCATGTGGGGGTCTGCATGGCCCCGAGCCATGCTGCTTTTTGGCCCACATGGCTATGGAGGGAACACGGGCAAGTTCAAGGAAGCAGGAGTGAAACAAAAGTAACGAGAGAGAGAATTTTTTTGTCTAGGCATTATGTATTCCCACATTTTTGCAGGCTTGCATTGGCGTCCTCCCTCCCAGCCAATGATCTTTGTTCCAGGTTAGACTGACAGACAAGCAGCTTTCTTATGTCGCCCTGACTTCACTATGGTGCATTCATTTCCGTTTCCCAGTGGTTTGCAGGGAATGGACCAGTAGTTCCCTGTGGGGATTGTGAAAGTGCAGCTTCCAGATGCCCATGCTTATAATATCTGGCCTTCCTTTTGCTTTATTCCTATTTATAATAATAAAAGTGTAATATGCTAATTAGACCGGACATCCTTCCTGAGGACCTTCTGGATGAAGCCAGGGCTGCCAGGGAAGCCCAGGTCCTGGGTGCCAGAGGGAAGCCGGTGCAGGCAGCTGCGGGGAAGGAATGCCTACTCTTTTATGAATTTCGTGCATCGGGCCTTTACTTATTAATATTAGATAGCTAGTTACGATGGTGACAGTGCGACAGAGGAAGAGGTTCAGGGGAGGGGATTGATCTGTCTTTTCCATGGCTCCAATGAACTCTTCAGTTTTATTTTCCTAGAATGAAACTTCAAAAGATAACTTTTTGATTAAAAAATTAAGTTTCCCAGTAGCATCCATCTTCCCCAATCTATGACTCAACAGACTCTGTGATGGCTTCAGATTTACTGACAAAGGGAAGATTCTTGATGTACAACAGATAGAGCTAGTGAGTCAGCTGACTGACTGCCTTTATCTGTCTTTTCCTACGTCTCCCAGTCCTCTGAAAGTAGAAGAAAGGAGGATTCCATAAAAGAAGCCTTTTGGTGAACATCTAAGGGTGAGATTGAAAAAGGATGGGGGATTGAGTCACAGGATTTGAGATAAAATAAGGGGTTGTAAGACAATAACTGATTATTAGTATACAGAGTCTGTGGGCACAGTAAATAAATCTGTTAATTTGCCAAGAAGAAAAGAGTGATGACTTGATGCTCAGATATTTTGGAGATAATAAACCTTTTTATATTAATGTTAAGAAAAACCTAAAGATAATTTTAATTATGTGTTACAAATAAGTAGTTTGTTTTCTTTTTCTTTCTTTTTTATATTTTATTTATTATAAATAGTTTTGTTTTATATTTTTCTGTTTAAGTTTGGGGTGGAACTGACTTTGTCTACATATTATAAAATTTGACTTCTTTTACTTTAGAGAACGCTGATTATAGTTTTAAGACACTAACAACATATTTGCCTTCGGTTTGATACACTTTACTTGACCTAAAAGAGATAGAAATCAGATTATTTGTGATTAAGTTGAATGAAAATTTCTAGGAAGCAAAATTGATTTAATCAGTGCAATTATGATTTTTTTGTATTGTTGTTATACCAGAAGAAGTAGAACTAGTCTTTATGCTATTTCTTACTGACCTCTCTCAGATATTACAGTCAATTTGCTTTACCCAGAGGTGAAGAAGGTATTTTGGGACAGATCAGAGAGTTGCTGTGGGTAATGATCAGAGTTTTGGTAAAAATCACAATGTCTGAGGTTAATTTTTCAAAGAAATAATTGACTCTTTAAGCTTCTTTTATGTAGGAGATTACAGATTTTTGAGTATCAATGGATAGTTCTTAGTAAAACTTGTCCACCTCTATTTTGAAAAGGAAGATTGGAGGAAACAATATAAGCTTAGAGGAAATATTGGCTTTTAAAAACATTTTTTTAAAGACTATATTTTAGAGCAGATTTAGGTTTACAATATAATTGAGAGGAAGGTACAGAGATTTCCCATAAACCCTCTGACCCTCACACATTTAGTCTCCCCCATTAACATAACTCACCAAAATGGTACACTTTTTACATTGACATGTCATAATTTCCCAAAGTCTGTAGTTTTCCGAAGAGTTCACTCTTGGTTTGTATATTCAGTGGGTTTAGACAAGTGATTTTCAGCCTTTTTCATCTCATGCTCTGCATAAACTAATTACTAAATTTCTGCAGTACACCAAAAATATATTAATTGCCGATCTAACAAAAAAATAAGTATAATTTTGTTTCATTCACACCAGACAGCTATTGTTGTGTTGGCTGTTGTCATTTTTTTAATTTGACAGTCTAAGGGAAAAGAAGTCAGAGCCCCTGACTAAATAATAAGGTATTGCATGTTTTAAAAATTCTTGCAGCACACAGGTTGAAAATCTCTGGTTTAGACAAATGTTTAATGCTATATACTCATCAGTATAATAGCATGCAAATATTTTCACTGCCCTAAAAATTCTTTGTGCTCTGCCAATTTATCGCATCCCTCCTTCCAGAGCTACCCCCACCCGCCCACTGATTTTTTTGGTCTTCATAGGTTGCCCTTCTCCAGAATGTCTTATAGTTAGAATCATAAAGTATGCAGCTTTCTCAGATTTGCTTGTTGCACTAAGTAATAGAAAGATTGGCTTTTCAAAAATAAATACACGCTTGACACTTTGATGAAATAGGCTTCTAATCACTTATCCTGAAAGAAAATTGCATTCATCACTGACATGAATGGAAGAATATGTTCTAAAAATTGATTTAATAAGAGAAATTATTAACTTTCTTTTTACTTATGTTTGCTTTAATAAAAATTATATTTAATTGAATTATATTTGCTATTAAATAAACAATTGCTAAAATGAAAGAAATACATTCATAATTAAATAAGAGGAAATGAACTTATTTTTTCGGTACTCCTTTCTCCAAGTTTATATCCTTGGTTTTCTCACTTGGCATATAAAAACATAAAATATGTTTTTTCCTATGTGTTATCTTTCTGAATTAGGAAACTTCTCAAGACTTATCAATGGATCTTGAGGAAATGTTTAAATTATGACATCTAAGCTTATGCGGAATCAAATATTCAGTATTCTCTATAAGCAAAATTATAAAGTAGATGGTTTGTCTTGATTACCCTTGCTAGATTTCCTCCCCATTTTTATAATTCCTGTATCCCTGTGATCTCCAAACACACACACACACACACACACACACTCACACTCTCACATGCTTTCTCCCTCTCTTCCCCCTGTATCCTTAACCATCAAATAGGGATCATAAATAATCTCCTACTTCAGGTGTAAAATGAAAATGGTTTAGTTACTGCCAAATAAAAACCAGAGCTGAACAGTAGTTAAAGTGGTAAAAACCGATTCATTCTGAACTATTGCAGTAGGGAAAAAGAGATGTCATTATAGAACTGGGTTCAATTACAAACACAAAACAGCAAAATGGGGATGTACAGCCAAGGGGCAGTGTGGAGGTTGGTGGATCGAATATTACTAAATATCAGGGGTTAAGAGGTCTGGCTGAACCGACCCAACATGATTCTTGCTACAGGCAGGTCAGAATGATCAGATATCACTGGTGTGTGGCAAGGTGGAGCATGAGAAACCTGATTAGATATCAAGAGTGATTCCATATTGAAGGTGGGGATTCCTTAAAAGACCTGGCAGAGTTTTTACTGAAATTGGATTTTATAAGGAAGTGTACAGATGGTCACATAAGAAGAAAGTTCAGGAGCCTGTCTAAAGTTTGGTCAAGCAAAGGATCTTTGTCAGTACAAATCTGTGATAATTTATTTGTAATTTATAAAAGGAAAAGTTGGAAAACAAAAGATTGGAATGATAATATCATAGTGAACTTACTTCTGAGTGGAAATGTTTAAAATTTTTTCACTTTCCCTTCCAAAGTCTGTCAGTGCCATTTACCTTTCTTCCACAACACACACACAGAATGAATAATGAATAATTAACTTCTATTATATACTACGGAGAAGGTACTCACCCAGCTAAACAGCTACTCTGATGAGTTTTTTTTTTTTTTTTTTAGTAACCAGGTTTTTAAACCTGGAAGGCAGAATTTGCCAAGTTTCAAATGTTTTCATGAGGACAACACTCAAATTATTGTGAATTAAATTCTATTCTATTGTCAAGATGGGGCAGTGTGAAGCAGTTTCATTTTACTGCAAATAATATATTTGCATTGAAGGATGTTTTCACAAACATTTCTCTGAGACTGTTTTCAGGGTAATAGTCTATTAATTTGGAAAACTTCATTTACATTTTATTTATATGATCAATCTGCCATACAAAGGCAAGAAAATCAACAATACTGTAAAGTTGTAACACTCTATGTGTTGATTGAAAAAGAAAACTGTATTTTGAAGAGCATCACACAGCACATCTGAATGAAAATCTCTCCCTGGTGGCTGCTGTGTGCCTGAAATATCCAGCACTCGTCTAGAAATAACAGAGAGGGGAGGAGTGTCAGTGAAATTGCGAGCATATTTCTTGAAATCAGTAAGACAGTTAGTCACGGCAATAAAGTAACACGCTTGTGCACATTCAGTTATTACATTGGTTGATCTTATTAGAAAGTAGGCAACAATACTGAGGAAATCAGACCTGGGACTTGAAGCGTTCATTTGAAGCAAAACAAAGTACTGGTCAATCCTACAGCTGATTGATCTATATCAGCACCCCTGTGGGGAGCTTACAGAAGGGTTAGCCCCAAGGAACACATTTACAATTAAATCCAAAATGATCTGTGGGGACGGCTCAAGAGCTGGCTTTGACTTCTTACAATTTTTCTTTAGACTTAATCCTCTTTGAACCCAGATGTCAATTTTTTAAAAGATATCATTGAAGCATGGAAAATCAGATCCTACTGCAGGTAATATTGCAAAGAGGTAGTGCAATAGACTGAAGACATAGGAGTATTTTATTGGAGCGTTTTAGTGATTGAATAAAAGTGGAAGTTTTCTATGCTTTTAACACCCCTCTCTAATTAGCTGCTGGAAAAGTCAAAGCTGTAAAAGTATTTTTATTTTAAGCAGGTAAAATTCTTGCTCAGCCTGCCAAGGGTTTTGACACACCTGATGTAGTTTCTACTCCTGGGATGAGAAGTGTGAACACTGAAAAGGCATGACAATATGGTGTAATGTCTTTTTAGTGCTGCTGGGTGGGGCTATGTGAGGACAGAGGGAGGGAGGAAACAATGATACGCATTGGAAATGTGACCTTAGAATCCTAAAATGATGTGCTTTACATACCAGACTGAAATGATACTTAATTATTGCTGAAGTTCTGGATTCTCCACATAGTTTGGGACAAAAGAAAGCAGCAATTCCTGTCTTTGTCCCATAAGGATTTTATTCTCCAGAGTGAGAATTTGAGGTTACTTGAACACAAGGAATGGGAGCGAGGCTGATCAGTATCTTGTCACTCACTGCTGGGTCTGCAGTACTGTTGCTGGTGTCTGGCACAAGCTGGTAGTCAGCAGTATCTACTGAAAGACTGATTTGAAGGTATTGGGATCTCTGTTCTGTTACACTAGTCTGCATGTCTGTTTTGATTGCTACAGCTTTGTAATATGGCTTTAAATCAAGTAGTGTGATGCACCAGCTTGGTTCTTTTCTCTCTGGGTTGCTTTGGCTCCTCTGTGGTCCTTTTGTGGTTTCCAGTACATTTTAGAATATTTTTTTTTTTTATTTCTGTGGGGAAAAATGCCATTGGTATTTTGATTGGGATTACATTTAATGTGTAGATTTCTTAGTTGGGGTGGATATTTTCACAATATCCATCCAACCCAAAAACATGGGATATCTTTCCACTTATTTGTGTCTTCTTTAACCTCTTTCGTCAGTATCTTACAGTGTTTGTTGTCCAGATCTTTCACTTCCCTGGTCAAATTTGTTCCTAAGTATTTCATTGATTATGATGCTGTTGTAAATGGGATTTCTTAATTTCTTTCATGTAGACCATTGTTAGTGATAGAAATGCCACTGATTTCTGCATGTTGATTTTGTATCCTGCTGCTTTACTGAATTTATTTATTAGTTCTAAGAGCTTCTCAGTGGAAACTTTAGTATATTTTAGGTAAAATACAATGCCATCTGTAAACAGAGGTAGTTTTATTTCTGGGTGGATGTCTTTTATTTCTTTTTCTTGCTTAATTGCTCTGGCTAGGACTTCCATTATGATTTGAATAAAAATGGTGAGATGGGCATCTCTGTCCCCACTATTAGGCATTTTTCATATTGAGTTGCAGAATTACAAATTTTCAAGGAATATATTATATTCAGCAGCTCTCAATTAATCTTAGATATCTTAGAGTAGAACAGATCAATGAATATTGGATCTTGATCACCAAGAAATGATGTTTAGAATGCTGTTTTTAGGCAGATAATATTATTATCTCTACTTTAGAGATGAGGCTGATAAAAGGTTAAGGAACTTACTAAGGTCCTAGAGAACATTTAATCTTTTTGTGGCCTTTCTAACATAAACTAAAAATGCTACTGATTTTCTCAAAGGCTATGTCTCAGGTTTGTTGTTTTTCTGTGGGGTAAGATTAAATTATTTCTACATGTCTTGTAGGAAGTCTATGGCATAGCTGTATATAAAATGTAAGATATTTCACCCTAAGTGCCTTTGAACTGTACTCTTAGTATCAAAACCAAACACTGTGACTCATTTTAGTATAAATCAGTGTCTTCCTGAAGCTAAAGAGAGAAAAAGGTGTCACATAGCATAAAATATAAAATAGATAAACTGCTTTCTAGTCTTGAGAACAGTTGAAGTATTTATTATTTAACAATATAAAAATTACACATATACAAATGATTATCATTTGGAAACCCAAAGTTTGAACATCCTGGGAAGCATTGCCATAAATGGAAATGTGGTTTATTTAGAGGTATCTCCTCTATCCTAAGAATCTCTGATTGTCTTCACTTTAGGATATAGGCCAACTGCAAAGTTTGCTTGTTTCTCTCATCATCTGTGCTCTGTATCATTATACCTCTAACTTTGCATCATGGATTCCCTAATTTTCTCCTTAGGGTGCACCAGAAGTCTCTTTTGTGTAGCTGCCTAGATTAAGTCTATAAACTGATCATGCTTTTTCCCCCTTTGTATCTCTGTAACCTTTTCTTCTCTTTGCTCTGATAATCTGATAAATTAACATTCCTTACAATTTTCATGACTGGTAATAGATTAATGCATGTTAATGACTGCTAATGACTTAATCAGCTACACCTCTAGGGTAAAATATTTGCATTTTAAAAAGTCTTTTTAGAATCATAAACTTATTTAAAAAGATGACACAGTGTGAGCATCTAAACATATTGACAAATCACTAGGGAGAAGTACCATGTTAGATCCCCAGCCAAAAAAAAACCCCCCCCCCCCCCCCCACATTTTACCATCTCTGAGAATGAGGATACATTATTTTATAAAAAAAATATTTTGATTGATTTTAGCGAGAGAGGAAGGGGAAGGGAGAGAATCATCAACAGGCTGCCTCCTGCATGCCCGCTACTGGGGTTCCAGCTTGCAACTTGGGCATGTGCCCTGACCAGAATTGAACCAGTGGCCTTTTGGTGTATGGGACAGAGCTCATCCAACTGAGCCACATCAGCCAGGACAAGGATACATTCCTAAAACTGTTGTGATAATAAAACACTGTGTCATGGTTTAATTGGAAGCATGCTTTTTTCATTCTTAGTGATTCATAAAATAATGTCTTAAAATCAATGACATTAGATTTGATGATATAGGGTAGCTGTATTTTACCATCCTTCAAACCATGCCTCAGTGTAGGTAGAGACTACCTCCCTTATTGTACTTCACACACACACACACACACACACACAGGCACACGGACACACACACAGGCACACACACACAGGCACACACAGGCACACACACACAGGCACACACAGGCACACACACACACACACACACTTACACACTTCTATACAAACTAAACATACATAAATAAACACATGTTTTAGCCGGCTTGGACCATTGGTATTTCCTAATGGCTGCTGTGAAAACTTTAATTAAAATTTGAGGGTTTTTTTCTGTATTAAAGAAGGTCCTCCCCCAAATTGTTTTAAGGACATTTGTAAGAAATCTGCACTGGAAATATGTATTTACCATATCAGTTTGCTATTTTAATATCATTTATAACACTTTGATTTCTTTTGTTCTGTCTCACTTTATTTTGAGGGAGAAGTGATCAATATGAGTAAATACCACAGATGAACATAGTGTCTTGAAGGATTGGCTATCCTTTTTAAGATGAAAAGGCTTTGTATCTGTAATTACTAATCATGTGATACACAGTTTCAAATAAAAGAGTTTGTGTCGTTCTTTCTTTTTAGAAGACATTGGAAACAATTGCAGAATGAAAAGCAATCTCATCAACAACAACAAAAATCAGTCAGAAAATTGGCTAAAATTCAGCTCTTTGTGCTCTTGAGATTGAAAGCTGTAGCTGAAAGAAAGCTCTCCAATTTTCCACCATGCAAATCCATCGCTGCCTTTTAGATTGGTTTACTCTTTTGAAGCAGT
>NW_006294116.1:1447057-1450154 GCF_000327345.1 Myotis davidii
TTCCCCCCCATACTCTCTCCATATGTTTCATGTGTTTACTTTATATAAAATATACATAATTACTTTTGCAGTTGGATGATAAACATGTGGTCCTTGAAGGTTTAATTTCCTCATTTAATATTCTTATACTTTTATCCCTGATATTTTCCTAACAGAGAGAAGTGTGTCTGTTTAATTAATGGTTGTTGAGAGGGAGTGAATGGCACATTTTCAGTAGAATATGAGTTTTATTTATGAAGAGAAAGAAATGTACAACATATAGTTTAATTTGGTGACATTTGATATTTGCAGTTACCGCTACAGAAGCAGTATGTGGGATAGAATCAACATCAACTTATATTTTGTTAATAAAGGGTCTCTAATATAATATTTCTGACATGAGATGACAAAGAATGGTACACTTATGTATTGTGATTTGCCTTTAATACTTAATAACAACAGTTGGTAAGGAAGCCAAAATGCAAAAATGCCATTTGACTTAGCAGCCACATCTAGAACAATGAATAAAACCTCCCACCTCTAGGCCAGACACTAGCTATAGAAAGGACTCCTCCCAGACAGTAAATATGAGCATTTGCAACCACATTTGCATTCATGAGGAAAAGCAATTTCCTGTGACAGTCACCGTGGGGAAAGTTTAAAGCTTGGTTAGTTTTACCTTGAGAACCATTTCAGTAGCAGTTTCTTGATAATGAAATTACCTACAAGGAGCTGGTCATGGTCAGAAGACAGATTTCAACAGAATGCAGATAATTGCTTTCTATTATACTAAAGCAGCGGTTCTCAACCTGTGGGTCGCGACCCCTTTGGGGGCCGAACGACCCTTTCAAGGGGGTTGCCTAAGACCATCGGAAAACACATATATAATTACATATTGTTTTTGTGACTAATCACTATGCTTTAATTATGTTCAATTTGTAACAATGAAATTGGGGGTCACCACAACATGAGGAACTGTATTAAAGGGTCGCGGCATTAGGAAGGTTGAGAACCACTGTACTAAAGGAAAAAGCATCCATTCTCAGCTCTCAAACATCCCTCCTCACATCTTGACACCATAGAAGCTATTCACAGATTGTGTGTGTGTGTGTGTGTGTGTGTGTGTGACGGGAGATTCTTGGCTACTTGCTCCCAGATGACAGTGATAGTATCTCACTTGTCCCAAACTCGACTTGTCCTGTATTTGTTGCTTTTGCCAAACCACCATCTGGTTGCTCTGTTATCTCTAGTCAGCTCTCTGGTGTGATTAGGAAAGAACACTTCTTTGGGCAAGATGCTAAGTGCAGCTGTTAAGGGAGCCAAGGATTTCTTTCTGGTGCTTGGAACAAAATGGTTATTGTCAGCAGTAACTCGAAATAGAAAATTTGAAACTCTCTAAGTATAACATATAAAAATATTACTGGAAATAAAAGAAAAACACTTCCTATAGCTAATAAAAATTGAAAAAGAGCCACACAATTCTTAAGAAGAACCCAGTGAGAACCGAGTGTCATGCCTACACATATTTAAGGAGCTTTGATTTGCCTCTAATTTCTGATTTCTCTTTGGACTAGTTTGGTTGAGCAATTATTTATGTTCATAACTTAGTAGGTTGTGGGCTTTCTAGGAAAAGTAGAATACATTGCTGGCCAAACCCTTCCAATACAGGGCTTTCAGGAAAAAATAATTGCCACATGTTGCTTGAGGTAGAAGGTCAGGTGAGGCCTCTTTCACGCGGTGTCTCTGCTGGTTGCATAAAGCATTATTATAATCTGCGTGTGGGCGGGGTATAAAGTTTGGTGTGAAGCCTGGCTACTGGAATGAGGTAGGTGGTTTGAGAGAGATCGTCCCCAATTCCTAATGCCAGGCTGCCTTGGAGCGCCTGTACTTTGTCTGCCTTGATCATTTAATCCAGGGACAAGGGAATAGTCAAGTCCAAGTTAGCAAGAGGAAGGAGGATGATTAGGGGAGAGAGGCAGTCATTTTACCACACTAGCAGCATGCATAAAGGACACGGTAGAAAGGATAGAGGGCTTAGCGTGAGTGGATGCCGTCTTTAAAACCAGCGACTCCAATCACTTATGAAGCATCCCAGCAACATGTAAGGTTCTGCATGATGATGGAACATCTCCTATGTGGGGAAGAAACTGGTAAAGCAATGGGGAGAGGTGCTGATAGTATTTCCTCCATCAGTCTCCTCTAGTGAGAAATGGAAATACCACTGTTCTTATAAAGGAGAAAAATGAGGAGAGAGGGATTCACCACAAGACTTCTTTCTACCTTTAAGAAATGTACAGTTTCTTTGTTGAGTTCAGACAAATAAAAACAATGCAACAATAAGTAATATTTCCCAATGTGGAATAAGGAAGAAAATTGGGACTTTTACAATGTGGCTGTTTTTTACTGCATATTAAAGACATTGTATTGAGATAGGTTATATATAAGGCATCATTCCTCTATATTTACCAAGGTAGAAAAGTGCAAAATAACAGAAAGTAGAGACAGTGAAAAAATAAATAAAAAGCACATCTATTTCATTTATTCAATAAACATTTATTTAGTTTTCTTTTGAGAAATAGTATCCCAGTAGAGGTTGAGAATTTCAGCTTTGGAGCCATGAAGTCCTGGGTTTGAATTTTACAATTGCCACACAATTGTTGCTTGATCTCAGATAAAGCACTTAACCTCATTAAGACTATTTTCTTATGTGATCAATGGGGACACTAATAGCTTATCTATTAAGATTGTGGTGAAGAAAATATGCCAAGCACCTCATGCATGGTTCCTGGCTCATAACAGTTAATAATGAAGATGAATTATATTACCAGTTTCATACTGGATGAAACATAAAAATAACAATAAAATCCCTGTTTTAAGTGTGCGGTGGTTTCTAGATAAGGAAGTTAGTAAAAAATTTTTAAAGTGTGTAATTCTAAGGATGCCGTCTTTAAAACCAGCGACTCCAATCACTTATGAAGCATCCCTGCTGCTGAATAGAAAGCAGCAGACAGAATTTAATAAAGTATACCACTAATACTTTCTCTCATGTCATGAAAGAATGTAGACATAATCAGACATAATCTCTCTCTCTCTCTCTCTCTCTCTCTATCTATCTATC
>NW_006294116.1:1450303-1451603 GCF_000327345.1 Myotis davidii
TGACCAATAGGTTGAACATTTTGTCGACCCCTCGACCAGTCTCTATGACATGCACTGACCACCAGGAGGCAGACCACTCCAACCGTAGGTTAACTTGCTGCTGGGGTCTGACTGGGCAGGATGGTCTGGACACGGCCTGGAGCCCTCCCATGCTCCCTCCCCGGCTGGCCGGCCCCAATAATCCCAATTGGAACAGCCGGCCAACCTCCCACGGTTCTTTCCAGGCCAGCTGGCCAACCTCCCGTGAGCCTTCCCTGGCCAACCGGCTCTCATCAGCCCTAATGGGGACTGGGTAAGATGGCCCCAATCGGCTCTGATCACTGGCAAGGCCGAGGGACCCCACCTGTGCATGACTCTGTGCACTGGGCCTCTACTCTAGTACATCTATAAAATAAAAATAAGAAAAAAAAATCTTTCTTTCCAGAAAACAGCTTGTGCACCACAAATTACTAAATCTTAAAATGAATTTTATTAGGATGCCTGTTATCACCTCAGCATACAGATGGCACCCTGTTGAAGAAAATCAGGAACAATTCCCATATATTGAGGGCAGTGGCATATCATTATTTCTTAATGTCCATGATTATTTTGTGAAAAAATAAATTCTGATATTAAGCTGGACATTTTGGAAACTGGATCCATAATTCAGAACACTAAGTCATAAGATACCTAGTTTCCTAAAGCCACTCTAAAGGCAGGAGCAGGTCTGTCTTGCTAAAGTGTATAACATGTTCCTGACACATAGTAGATGTTTAATAAATGTATAGAGTAGCTGAGTGAGTGAGCAATCTGTAGTCATACTTCATATATTGTATGATCTAGAGGGCTGTTTCCTATATAATAGTAAGGACATTGAATTTGGAATTGAAGCGCTAAGTATGAACACAAGAGAGTTAGGGGATCCTGGAAATAGTTTTTTACTCATAAAGTTGTATTGCAGATTAAGCAAGATAATAGAGACAAAATTATGTAGGGACCTGTAAAGTTGCAACACATATTGAAAGTTATTCCATTTGATCACCTAATTACATAGTTTTGCCTACTACATAGTTCTTTAATCTCATTTCTTTTTAATTTTTTTCTTTATTAATTAAGGTATTATGTATGTGTCCTTATAGCCCCATTGCTCACCCCCCCCCAACCTTCACTCATGCCCTCACCCCCCCTGTTGTCTGTGTCCATTAGTTAGGCTTATATGCATGTATACAAGTCCTTTGGTTGATCTCTCCTCCTTACCCCCACCCTCCCCTACCTTCCCTCTGAGGTTTGACAGTCTGATTGATACTTCTCTATCTCTGGA
>NW_006294116.1:1452330-1453698 GCF_000327345.1 Myotis davidii
CTTGGCTTCCTGTGGCTTCCTCTAGTATTTTAATGGTTTCCCATCTTATGTTTAGTTCCTTTATCCATTTTGAGTTTATTTTTGTGTATGGTGTAAGTTGGTGGACTAGGTTCATTTTTTTGCATGTATCTGTCCAATTTTCCCAACACCATTTATTGAAGAGACTGTCTTGACTCTATTGTATGTTCTTGCCTCCATTGCCAAATATTAGTTGAGCATAGTGATTTGGGTTGATTTCTGGGTTCTCTATTCTATGCCACTGGTCTACATGTCTGTTCTTGTGCCAGTATTAGGCAGTTCTGAGAACAGTAGCTTTGCAATACAGTTTGATATCTGGTATTGAGATCCCACCTACTTTGTTCTTCTTTCTCAGGATTGCTGCAGCTATTTGTGGTCTTTTTTTTAATTCCAGATGAATTTTTGGAGACTTCGTTCTAGGTCTGTGAAATATGCCATTGGTATTTTAATGGGGAGTGCATTGAATCTCTATAGATTGCTTTGGGTAGTATGTTAATCTCATTTCTTCCTGTACTCCCTTGAATGCAGTCTTGGAAAGCCAGTTAATATTTGTTATTTTTGCTCCATAACAATAATATTCCAGTTAGTTTTAAATATAGGTCATTAAAAAGCTGAGAACTTCTACCTGCAGGAAGACATTTGTATTTTTTAACATGATATAAAGTATACAAAATAAGAAGAAAAAACTGTTCAGGAGAATGCCAATTGATAATACTCAACAAAATTCTATAAAAGTCTAGTTCCCAGAAGAAGGGAGCTAAAGTTAAAAATATGAACTAAACATACTGAAATCAGGGAATTTGATTTTATTCTTTATATAGCATTAGATGCCTGGTGCACGACATTCATGCACTTGGAGGGGGGTCCCTCAGCCCAGCCTGCATCCTCTTGCAGTCCAGAATCCTTTGGAGGATGAGCCGAGAGACCTGGCAGATGGATATCCCCTGAGTGGTCCTTAGTGCTTCTGAGGAGGCGGAAGAGGCTCCCACCACTGCTACTGCACTTGCCAGCTGTCAGCTCCGGCTTCTGGCTGAGCAGCGCTCCCCCTGTGGGAGCACACTGACCACCAGGGGGCAGCTCCTGCATTGAGCATCTTTCCCCTGGTGGTCAGTGTGTGTCATAGCGACCAGTTGGATGGTCAGACACTTAGCACATTAGCTTTTTATATAGAGAGATGTTTTGATGAAATAGAACTTGAGCATTATAGTTAAATCTGAATGGGGTGAGGAAAGAAAGCAAAGGGCCTGGGAGAAATTTTCATTTGCCTCAGTTATTGCCTTGGTTAATACAATCGTAGTGTATTACAAGTGGAGAGAGCATTGCTGATATTTTTGGGGGGCACTGCCTGTT
>NW_006294116.1:1455634-1459622 GCF_000327345.1 Myotis davidii
GGCAGATGCTGTATGCAGGAGCTGCCCCCTGGTGGTCAGTGTGCTCCCACAGGGGGAGCTCTGCTCAGCCACAAGCCAGGTTGACGGCTGCCAGCACAGCAGTGGTGGTGGGAGCCTCTCCCGCCTCCTCAGCAGCACTAAGGATGTCCGAATGCAGCTTAGGCCTGCTCCCCCTGGCAAGTGGACATCCCCCGAGGGTTCCCGGGCTGCCAGAGGGATGTCGGACTGCCATCTTAGGCCCATTCCCCCGGGGAGCGGGCCTAAGCCCAGCCAGGGTCATCCCCCAAGGGGTCCCAAACTGCGAGAGGGCACAGGCCGGGCTGAGGGACACCCCCCCCCCCACCAAGTGCACAAATTTTTGTGCACCGGGCCTCTAAAATATATATATGTATATATATAATCTATGGTTGGTAGAATGTGCAGATGTGAAACCTGCAGATAATGGAAGGCCAATATATATCTTTTAATTTAACTAATAAGCATGCCTGTTATACTTTGATAAAGGTTTAAAAAATTCAGTGATCCTATTCCACTGTCTTATACGTTCAGTTGTTCAAGCAATATGATAAAACATTTGAATATGTTTCTGAGGCAACAGTGAAATATGAGTTACAGAAACATACTAGTTTGATGCTATGTCATAGTAGAAATAGAAACCCATTAGACTGGGCTGAGTGGCTCCATTGGTAGGAGTGTCCTCCGGTAGACCAAAAATGTTGCAGGTTGGATTCCCAGTCAGTGCACATACTTAGTTTTTGCATTTGATTCCTTTTCGGATGCCTATTGGAGATTGCCAATCAATCTTTCTCTCTTACATTGATGTTTTCCTCTCTTCTCCCTTGCCGTGTCCCTTACTCACTTGATTTTAGAGATCTTTTTTATTGATTTTTAAATAAAAAAATATACCTTCAGGTGAGGATTTAAAGAAAAAAGAAACAGATTACAAAAAATCTCTATGCCAAGATAAAATGTTTTTTGACCCTTGCTGTTACAGATTGAAACCTTATGTTGAGTCTAATGTAAAATTTCAGTGAACTTCATCTTGATTCATTTCAACTCTAGAAGGATTCAGCTTTGGTTGAAAACTTCATTTCACCATTTACAGCTAGCATTAAAAGAGATGTTTATTGACCTTTAAATTTCAAAAGAACTATTTCAAATCAATCATGTAAGAGGCCTTTTGATGGTAATGTATAAATCCATCAGTCCAAAAGGAGCTCCTTTGAAAAAAACTGATGAAGAATCAATAAAGATTCTTTTCAGAAATAAGAGTTACAAGGCTTTGTGTGAGCAGGATAGTTTTGCTAGTGTAAATGCCTTGGAACCTTTTAGCTTATTCTGATTTTTATATGTATTGTGACTATCACTTTATTACCTTTAGTTTGGTTATAACTTAAAGCCCATTTTTCAACAGATTTGTCTTTCATTTATGAAAAAAAAATGGTCAGTCTTTTACTAATCTCTTTATCTAGGTTTAAGTTTTTCAAGAGTATCTGTTACATAAAAATTCAGAAATTATTTGGTCTTTTGTAAGGAACTCATTGCCGTATCTTCTGAAATGCTCATGTTTACAAGTATTGATTTTGAAATAGGTTTTAAATTTTGATATTTTCTCTGTTTAATAATGAGGTTTCTAAACTTAAGATATTTTAAAAAAATGTTGAAACACAGAAAATATAATCAACATATGAGCTAAATCCATAAATATTTTTTGTTACTGATTTTCCTCTTTTTTTCCTCCATTGACTCCCTCCACCCCACATCTTCCCCTCCTAGGCCTTCACAACACTATTGTCTGTGTCCATGGACTATGTATCTATGCATATAAATTCCCCAGTTAATCTCTCCCCACCCACTCCATAATTTATTAATATTAGAACAGAAGAATTGATCTATAGGTTGTATTAGACTTCTACTTGTTTAATTTCTCTCTTCAAACAAATGATGCCTAAAAGTTATGGTAATATTTGCTGAAAATTCAATTTGATCATTTAATTAGCCCTTTCATTTTCACCTAAGGAGTTATTTAACCTTAATTTAATAAGGCACTCTATAATTGCTACCATGGTAATATTTTTGTTGAAATGAAATATTTTTCTAACTATTATAATAGGTAAAATCACTTTATAATTAAAAGTTGACAGAAACTGAACTGTATATAACCTACTGTTCTAGCCCTCTCCTTTCCTCTTTGCTCGAGGAAGGTAAAACTGAATGAGCAAACAAACAAAACAGAAATGTGTGAGGAAGATTTGGAGTTATCAGTGCTTAAGTTATTTGATATAATACTTTGTCCTAAACACTGAAATAAATTCAGCTATACTAATTGATAATAGGTAAGGCTTTGGTTTCCACGAATCTTAACCACTCATATTCTTTGTAAAGCTTAAAGTTTGAGTTGGTATAAGACACTACGTTTAGTTTAGTTTGGAATATCCTCTAACTGCTGTGAAAATGAAAAGCCTCTTCATATTTTTCCATAGCTGTGTTGCTTTGCTTTTATAAACTGATAGAATTAGTTGGTAATAATTGTTTTTAAAAATCATGATAGTTTTGTAGTACTACACTTTGGGAGCTTGTATGTGTATATTAGACGAAGCAGGCCACTCACATAATGTCTCTGTAGTTTCTTGTTTTATCATCTACTGGGATTTAATCCTTTTGAGTTTGATTTTTAAGAAATTAAGAACAATAACAAGGCAACATTGTTTAGAATGATATGATCATCAAGTCCTATTGTAAAATTTGTGAACTTAGGTTGCCATTGATTTTTGAGGGTTTTTTTTTCCACATTTGTTTGTTACCATCTGTTGGAAACCTTGATATGCCAGTCTCCTTACATGTATTATTTGTAATGCTTACAAATCTTGGTATTTGCTTCTTACAGGAAAACAATTGTAGATTCACTTGAATAATTTATACAGTATCACATAGCAAGTAAGTGGAAGAATTAGGGTTCAAATTCATGGTGTTTGATTACAATGCAGTGTTTTCCCTATTATGTCATTAATTAGAAGCCTGATGCACGAAATTCGTGCAAGGGTCTTGGTCCCTGCTGCCGCGGTGCTGCCTCAGCCCCCGCTGGCTGTGGGCCTCTGCCTTGGCCCCCACTGCTGCCACTTCATTTGGAAGGTCATCCAGAAGGACGTCCAGTCTAATTAGCATATTATGCCTTTATTATTATAGATTCTGCCCTTATACTTCCATCTCTTTCTCTCTCTCCCTTTCTCTCTCTCTCTCTCTCTCTCTCTCTCTCTCTCTCTCTCTCTTTCTCTCTCTCTCTCTCACACACACACACACATTTTCTTTCTGACTGCTGGTAGCTTCATTCCTAGCACTCAGTCTTCTCGGAGCTGAAGCCATGATGGCATATGTGGTATCTCCTTCCCACAGTCTATGTCCAAGACCATCTACACCTAAAATATTTTCTCAAAGTAAACAGAACCTCTTTACCCCAGATTTAATTCCTTTTGACACTGCCCCCTAAATTCTATTGAGGATTATATAAATGATAATGGCTTAGTGTTTGATTTTACCTAGATATTGCATTACTGTTTTAAAAGGAGGCTTTATTACTTTAACCCAGAATAATAACTGTGTATGCAAATATGTTGATACCTGTTTAGGAACTTTTTAAAAATTTCAGGATTCTTTCAGCAAGTAGAAAATCATATCAAAAGAAGAAAAGCCCATTTTCTTATGAACAAGGGTTCAGATATGGTTGCAGTTTATGATTAGCTTAAATATTTATAAATCTATCAAAAGTAATGACTTGGGAAGATTTTTATTTAAATGTATTATATTATGAAGAAATTGTATAAAGTGAACTACTAATCTAGTTTAACATACTTAAATATAGTCAACTTTTGTTGTTTGTGGATTATTTCACTATTTATGTAGCTCCTATGTTCTGTGTATGATGCTGCTTTCTATAAATGTAGAGATGAAAAGGGAATAATTTCTGTCCTTAGGAATTTTGCAGTCTGTA
>NW_006294116.1:1459661-1465109 GCF_000327345.1 Myotis davidii
TGAAAATTGGGCAATTAACATTTATATGGTGATATACTTACTTCCTAAAGAAACACTCACAAAAGGTTTTTTTACAGACGGATGAATTTCAGAGGGAAGGTTGGGATGGGGGTTTTTGGGAGAGATTAACTGGGGAACTTATATGCATATATGCATAGCCCATGGACACAGACAATAATGTGTCAAAGGCTTGGGAGGGGCAGGTGCAGGGAAGAGGGGGTCAATGGGAAAAAACACCACAAAAAATTAAAGAGGACATCTGTAATATTTTCAACAACATAGATAAACTAAAAATCTATATATATAAAAGTCTAAGCGACTATTACAACCAGATGACCAGACAATTGACTGGTACCTATGACACACACTGACCACCATGGGGCAGATGCGCAACACAGGAGCTGTGGTCAGTGCACTCCCAGAGCTAACCTCCTGTGGCCGACCAACCTCCTGCAGTCCCTCTCCCTGTCCGGGTGGTCAGTTAGTTCCCACAGCCAACCTCCCTCCCCGCTGGCCAACCTCCCGTGGTGCCTCTCCCCAGCTGGCCAGCCCCAATGGGCCCCGATCGGCCAGGAGGGACCCCACCTGTGCATGAATTCATGTACTGGGCCTCGAGTATAAAATAAGAGTCAATTACTCCCTCTATACTTTTTCTGGGAATATGGCAACAAAAAATATCTCCATTTATCTCAATATGTGAATTCTTAAAGTAGATGTTACATATACTCATAGAGTTGTGGGAACAGCTTTGGCTATGCTCTCCTCTTACCTTTCTTAAGGCACATATGCAAATTAAACTCTAATTTTAGGATCAGTTTACTAATGGAAAGAAATAATTCAGTATCTACTTGATGTAATAAATGAAAGCATATTTATTTGTATTCAAATTAACTTTTCTAAGTTCTGTTTTGACCTCTAGCTTCTGTATAAAAAAAAAAGCATGCTGTAGGTAGAAAAATAAATTAGCAAAAGTTATTATATAATTAGCACAGAATATTTTATAATTGAATAAAATGGGTGATATAGACCAAAGTTGTTCAACACAAGTAAATGCAAACCACTAGGTGATTTTGTTTTCTAGTAACCATATTTTAAAAAGTAAAAAAATAGATATAATTAACTTTAATAATAAATTTAACCTATTGTAGCAAAAATATTATTTCAACAGATAATCAGTATTAATATTATTGATGTGACATTTATATATTTTTTACTAAATCTTTGAAATCAATGTGTATTTACAGTATATATTTATACATCTTACTTTGAACTAGCCACATTAAAATACCAATATCCATATATGGATATTGTTGGATAGATTAGCATTACTGATGGTCAAAGAAAGTTTAGATGAAATGAGTAGAAATGTATAGAATATGTAAAACTTGCTCTGATTGTTGAAAGTTTAGGGGAATTTATGTAGAGAGAAGAAAAGAATACCTAATCATAAGAAGGAATGCTAGCTTTTGAAACATAACTTACTGAAAATGATCTTAATTGCTCCAGCTGTTGAGCAGATTTCAGGTTATAATGTAATTCATGTCAGTATTAAAGAAGATGACTATACATGTGCGCAGAGCTGCGGAGGCAGGTCCCAACAGCTCCGCCTCCACGTGGCGAGGCCAGAGGTCCCCTGTCGTGGGGACACCAGCTCCAGCCTACCTCTTTGGGGCAATCCATTGAGAAGCCCTGGATGGGTGGGCAGGGCCTACCTCTTTTGGGAGGTTGATCACGGGGCTTCCACACTGTGAGAGGGCACAGGCCAGGCTGGGGAACACCCCCTCCCAAGTGCACGAATTTCGTGACTGGGCCTCTAATATATATATAAAAGTGTAATATGCTAATTAGACTGGACAGCTGAATGACCTTCCAGACGTCATTCCAGATGTCCCTCTGGATGAAGATGTGGTGGTGGGGGCTGAGGCAGAGGTGGTTTGGGGTGATGAGGCAGGCAGGCAAACACTTAGGGGTGATCTGGCAGGCAGACAGAGTGGTTCGGGGTGATCAGGCAGGCAGGCGAGCACTTAGGGATGATCTGGCAGGCAGGCAGAGTGGTTTGGGGTGATCAGGCAGGCAGGCAGAGTGGTTAGGGCTAATCAGGCAGGCAGGTAGGTGAACTGTTAGGAACCAGCAGTCTATATATATATTGGTTTAAATAGTGTTCAAAACTAAGTAACCCTACTTGGTGTTTCACAGTGAACCCTGCATAATAAGTTTTTTGAATGTCTTGTAAATAAACCTTTTAAATTTTGTTTAATTCAATCTTCCCAAACTTGCTGGATTAAGGAGTCTGATTTTCACAGCACAACTGTAACCTTCATGGACCTGGTGCACTGGAAGCATTGTTCTAGAGTATTTTCTATTTTAACAGGTCTGCAGAAGATGTGTATGGAGAGTGTTTTTCACTACTTCCAGCATTTAGAAATATTTTAATTATGTCTTTCTAATTGCTTCGTTACTCTGTCACATTTAGTTAGATGATGACATTCATTTGTTCGCCACAATTACTGTCTTCTTATCTATGGAAATGCATTTTTCATAAACCACAGTTGCTTATGTGATTTCTAATGACTCATGTAAATTGATCAATGATAGTCACAGGCTTTGTACCTCATTAAATATTCTGCAGTTAAAAGGCCTGGAAATATTTCCAATCTGTGTTTGATTATCCACTAGTTTTTAACTGATTTTCAAAAAAAAATTATAGGGGACTCTAAAGTCTTCATCATTAGTTTTTTTTTTAAAAAAATGTTTAATTGTTTAACATTATCAAATTCTTGCCTGTAGTTTGTCGCCAGAAACAACTATGATTTCTATAGATATTCTTGAGTAGACACAGAAGATAAAATATTTTGCCATATGACTGTGCTTTAAATATTTATTTAATAGTTTATTACAAAGCAATTGATTTTTCTTTCTATGCATTGCTTTTGTTAGGCTCTATATTGATAATAAATGAAAACATTTACCTGATATCAGTTGCAGAACTTATTTTTGCCCTTCCAGAAGATGCCCAGAGGCCCACCTGTGTATAAGACATGGGGCCCATTACAGTGATCATTTGGAGAGAGTTTTCTATTCCTTATTGCTTCCCTTCACTGTATAAAGAAGCTGAAAGGGATGGTCCACTGAAACAGACAGCTGGGTGGTTACAGAAAGAAATGAACACTAGGTGTTCTGGTCATAGACACTCTAGTGAAGGGCTGCCAGAGTCAAACCTAGCACAAAGGAGTGGATTTACCTTTGGAGCACCCTTCTTTGTAGCACTGGCATAGATAGGGATCTGCGTAAATGAAACCAAGGTTCAGCAAAGAACAAGAGAGTGGGGCAGATGGTGGAGGGGCAGACTCCAAGGACATCATGTCTAAGGTTAAGTGGGAGAGGCAGCAGCCTAACCACCCAAGATCACTTACATGGAACAGAAGTCTAGCCATGCTTCCTTTTGAACTGCATATGACCTGATTACCATGATGCGCGCACACACACACACACACACACACACACACACACACCAAAACAAAATAAAACAAAACAACAACACAACACAGCCTTTAAGAACCTTGCTCAAAGTAAGTATAATACTGGTTTTCCAATGGATCTAATCAGTGGGATTTTAAGACTGTTCGTAATTTATTTAAAAGTTATGTTTTTACACTTTGAATTTCAGTTTTACGTTTTACTTTACTTTGGGCTAGATTGAATCCTTAGAACTTCATCTCCAAATTAAATTTCTCTGAATGATTACGCTCATTGTGTTTGTCTAATTTCTTTTATTTAATTTTTTTTTTACAAAAATTTTGGTATAGTGTTATTTTAATTACATTAAGGATTAATATTTACTAATTGTTGTTAAGGACATACAACATTTTATTTTTCCCATGTGCAGATTGAGTAAAACCAGTAGACCCATCTCATTCTGTGCATGTGCCTGTGTGTGTGTTTGTGTGGATGTGTGCTGTACTTAGTTGTAATTTCTCCTGATCAGTTTGGTATTAAAATTGCTGCAGCCTTTCTCTGTCAGTAACTGGCAATTTTTCTGTGCCCTGTTCTGAACATTGTAAAACATCAGTCTTCCTGCTTACTGCTAGCCAGGAGAGCCTCTACTTGCCTCTCCCAAGCTCTCTTTGCACTCTATTTTCGGTAGCCTGAGAAACAGTTATGCAGGGGAAGGCCTTTTCTTAAAAAGAAGGAAATTGAGCAGCTATTTCCCCTTTCCTTCTTTGACTTGCACCTGCAAGCCAGTGGTCTGTGCTTCGATCTTTATAGTTTACATTGTTTTAAAATAACTCATAGACGCAGGAAAGTATGGCGATAATCAGAGGGGAAGGGCGGAAGGGGAAGGTAGAAGAGGGTTAAGAAACCATAAATCCTGATGGAAGGAAACTTGATTTTGGATGGTGAACACACAATACAATGTACAGATGAAGTATTCTAGAAATATACACCTGAAATCTATAACCTGTATAATTTTATTAACCAATGTCATCTCAAAAAATTCAATAAAAATTAAAAGATGGTAAAAATAATCTATTGCTTCAGAGAACTTACCTTTAAAAATCTATTAAAATAATGGAAAAATTAATGCTGTAAAATTGACTGTTGCATGGTATGTTGTCTCTTAAAATTGAATTGTAAGGTATAAACAATTGTCTTCATCTGCTATTTTCTGTATGTAGTACCAGTTATTCTGTTATAATTTCTGATGCAATTAAATAATGTGGCAAAATTCTCTATGATTATTTGATTTGTTAGGTAGTACTTTTGATAAATTTGGAATATTTAAAATTGTTATTTAAAACATTACATTATTTACATTAAGCTTTAGTTAACACATTGTATGCAGGAAATGTATTTATACGTTTTACTTATACGTTTTACGTTGACTGGTAGTAGAGCGCGGGACACATATTAATACATTTTTTATAGACCAGCGGTAGAATGTGGGTAACGTATAAATACGTAAACTAAAGTTATTGTAATTTTACTGAACGCTGCCATTTGCGCAAAAAATTAGCAAAAATGGCCCGCGCCACCTGTTAGCGTGCGATAAAAACTACCCGCAAACAATGTGTTAATGGTCAAATGGTAAAAAAATATAAAATTAATAAAGTTGTTTTTGTAGAGCTCAGAAGGCTACTATGAATTTAGCAAAGAAGTGATATTCAAATCCTGTTAACACTGTGGAAATAAACATTTAACTTTATATAGATAACTAGAGGTCCCACGCACGAATTTTGTGCATGGTGCTCAGCCCTCGCAGCCACAGTGGCTGGCCTTGGCCCTCGCAACCCCGCTTCATCTGGAAGGTCATTCGGCTAGCTGGTCTAATTATCTTATTATGCTTTTATTATTATAGACTAGAGGCCCGGTGAATAAAAATTTGTGCACTTGGTGTGGGGGGGGGGCCCTTAGCCCGGCCTGTGCCCTCTCGCAGTCTGGGACCTCTCG
>NW_006294116.1:1465497-1471737 GCF_000327345.1 Myotis davidii
GAAGCCCCCCAGCTCTTGTTTTTTCTTTTTTTTTTTTATTCTGAGATTTATTTACCTTCTACAATTGAAACTTTGTCGCTGCACCAGGTCTGAGGACACAGCCTACTGAAAGCAGGTATCTGGGGTTTGTTTAGCTTCTATAATTGAAACTATTGCTTTCGGAGCTCAGAGCCAGGCCGTGGCAGGCGGGGAACCTTGGCTTCCTCCATCACTGGAGCAAGCTAACCTCCTGCTCGCTTCAGCTGTGTGGCTGCTGGACGCCATCTTGGTTGGGTTAATTTGCATATTGTGCTGATTAGCCAATGGGAGGCATAGCAAAGGTATGGTTAATTACCATGTTTCTCTATTATTAGATAGGATATTTAAATAAGCCTTATAGAATCTCTCATGATCTTCATACAGAATGAGAAATATATACATGCATGTATCAACAATGGCATAGCTTTCCAAACTTTATTTTTATAAATTAAGTAGTTAAATAACATAATTATTTAAATATTGTATTCTAGAGCTGAAATACTTTTATTTTAAATACTGTCACAGATTACTATTAAAATAATTTTGTTTTTCACAAGTATGCTTTTATATATGATTTAATTAGCATTATCCTATATAATAAAGAGGTAATATGCAAATTGACCCTCACTCTGTCATGCCATCAGAAGATGGCTGCGCCCACAGCGGAAGCGGGGTTCCCATAACACAAGATGGCTGTGCCCATAGCAGAGGTGGGGTTCCTGTAACGAGCTGTAACGAGCGATCAGCAGGGACCTGAGGCTATGTTTAAGAGAAAATGGAGGAAGTAGAATTGGAGATTAAAAGTACAAGCAACTCTTTGGAGTGTTTTGCTACTAAAAAGAGAAGAAAAAATAGGCTAATAACTAGATGAAAGGGAGTAATTAGGGATTTTTGTTTGTTTTTAAGACTGAGGACATTATACTTGTAGGGAATAATCATGCCATAATGCAGAAGGTAAGAGATTAAACATGCAGTTTGAAAAGAAAACAAGTATTTTTGAAGTGACACCACTGAGTAGCTTAGAGAGCATGGAATGAAGTGCAAACAGGGGAGAATTGGCCTTGGGTAGGCACTTTAATTGTTTATCCTTAGTAATGGGAGGGAAAGCAGATTACATGGGCACAGGGTTGAGTGGGTTGGAAATATGAGGCTGGAAGTCTGAGTGGGTTGTATATATGAGACTCTCAGTCTGGGGAAGTCTTTTTCAGAGTGCTTCTGCTTTTAGTGGTAAGTCTGAGAGTGAGAGTGTAGAAGAAGGTATTGAAGGTTTGAGGGCAAAGGAAAAGGTATGAACAGACTATGTAGGTGAATTGGAGAGGGATGAACATGTAAGATGCCTGGAGTGCACCCAGAGGCACACTGGAGGTTAAATCCTGCGAGTCTAATATCAGCAGAGTGGTCAATGAATACTTGTTCAGAAAAATAAATAAATTGTATGTATTTTTTTCAATTCTTTTAATAACATCTAACCTTATAGTTGTTATGTCTTTACAAGGAAGTGGAAAGCAGGTGTATTTTCTAAAGAAAAGCATTACATAGAAAGATCCAGCCAAGTCCATTGGTTTGATAAGTAGCAAAGGCAATATCAGAATTCTTACTAATTCATTCTTGGGTGAAGTAAACTCTGATATGTGAACTATCATATAGATTTGAATAATGGACTTCAGAGAAAACCTTTAGAACATTTTCCTAATTTTATAAGTGAAGAAACTGAGGTCCAGAGAGGTTAAAGGCATTCCTTATCTTCTGTGAATCTTACTGCTAACAAAGAATTTAGAAGGTTGTAGTAGGTTTGCAGTCCTAGGAATGTTACATTTTATTCTATTTTTATTCCTTCTGATAGAGCATTCCCATGGCTTTTCAATTTATGTTTGTACAGCTATCTAAATTCTTTTTGACGGTTTTATTATTAAGGGGAGACAAATGAGTAGGAATTCTATTTTTAAAAGCTCATTAATTTTAAAGAAATGTGTTTTCAATTAATGTTTTGAGTGCTATAGTTTTCTTTTTACACTACTTCTTCTGGATGAATAGAATTCTATCAAAGAAATAAGTTATTTAAAATGATTAGATAGAAGCTATATAAAAAATCATGTGCAATGTTCCCGAGAAATAGGTTGAATGTAATACTTGGCTAGTGAAGCATTATCATTAACAATATAAGATTACATTGTTAGCCCTTCTTTACAAAGATAGCTATAAAAAATGTTTTCTTTTTAAAGCATTTTCAAAGTATCTTTCACTTGGGTGAGCATTGATTAAATGAAAGTCCTCTCATCAATGTACAGTATATATTTCTTAAGCATACTGACTGGGAAAAGGATGTTCTTGACCTACTTGCTTACAAGAAATATTATGCTTCTGCATAATAGCAAGTTTAATGATGGCTGAGTATACTATCACTCTACAGACATCAATATAGCTGAATGCCCTGAAGTTCAGGAAAAACACAGTTGATCTCATTTTAAAAATAGGCAGCAATACGTGTGCATGCCCACTTTTCAAAATCAACGTTTTGTCTACTTGAATAGTAAATACACATTTTAGAAGTGTATTTATATAGTAAAATACATCAGACTTTCCTAACTACTAAATTTAGAGAGATGATCTAGGTTAGTGAAGATGACTAGGGGGGCCTACAATTCTCCGCTCTTCTGTGCCCCATTTAACAGAAAAAATAGACACAGGTCACTGCCTGTCAAGTGGGGATCAAAGTGTCTCCTTTAATAATGGGCCAGGTACTTTCCAGTAATATTCCAAATATAGACCTTTGTGGCAAAGATATAATGGAAAACATGGCTTTTTAAGGGTGCTTCTTTGTTATGAAACAAATTTAAAATATATGCAGTCAGGCTCAAGTTGTGCAGTTCACAAACATGGAGGCTAAGGTGGAAGTCTTTAACTCCTGCTCCATCTCCACCCAATGGGAGCTCTGCCCAAATCCTTTTACTACTTGGGAACATGAAGAGGTGAGAGGGCAGGGGCGGAGATGGGAGCCCTCTCAGGATCAGGGTGCTGTAGGCCTGGAACACAGAAGTCTCTACAGAATGTGTGTGTGTGTGTGTGTGTGTGTGTGTGTGTATGGATAGTATCCAATGAATGATATCCAACCATTTGGGGAAAACTCTGATGTAAAAAATGTGTTACCTTTATCCCTGAAGAAATATGAGTAAATTGGTAGAAAGGAGACCTTTTTATAACTCAGACCCTTGCTACTCAAATGTGAGGTGGTTCTTGGATCAGCAGCAGCTGCATCACCTTGGAGGCTGTTAGAAATGCAAAATCTCAGGCTCCATCCATGACCTAGTCCAGTGGGCGGCAAACTCATTAGTCAACAGAGCCAAATATCAACAGTACAACGATTGAAATTTCTTTTGAGAGCCCAATTTTTTAAACTTAAACTATGTAGGTAGGTACACTGTTATTAACTTAATTAGGGTACTCCTAAGGCTTAGGAAGAGCCACACGCAAAGGGCCAAAGAGCCGCATGTGGCTCGCGAGCCTCAGTTTGCCTACCACTGACCTAGTCAATCACAATGTGTTTTTAACCAGAATTCCTCTCTATCTTCTGTGACTTGTTAGTGCATTGAATTTCAGAAGCACTTCTCTAGAAGCCTGAAATGTTGCAATAAATTCCTTCTTCTGTGAGCTAAGGCACCGTATAGGGGGAAGTAGAAGGATTTCTACTTACAGTTGGATTTCATACTCTGCTATTATCAAGTTTTTAGTGCTGCTGAAATGGCCTAAGAGATTCCAGGGAAAGGAGGTGTTTTGAGTTAATATAGCCTCAAAATTGCAAACATCAGAGCACCTCATATTTAGGCTGTGCACATTAGGGTTTGACGCTCGTAAAAGAGATGTCTGCTGCTAAATTTTAAAAAACAGTTTTCAAAATAAAAGAAGAAATAAAATGCTAAACTTACTGTGAAATCTGGCTTTAATTATCTAGTTACAGGCAATTAGCTACATAGTAAGGACAAGTGATAACCTCCCAGGGTCTTGATTTCTCAGGAGTAGTTTATAAGGGTTGGAACTCCAGACAGAGGCATAGATTAGCAAATAAAAGTAAGACTGAAAAGAAAACCTGACAGTTTTTAATAAATGAAAATTGAGTAGTATGGCTGGGGTGTAAGATGTGTGTAAATGTGTTTGTATGGTGTTAGTAATGGGGAAAGCGTTTATATTGGTGAGATATGAGGTTGGCTTTTTATACCCTCTGAATGTGTTTGGAATTTAGCTCAAGGCTAAGAGAAGTTGTTGAAGGGTTTAGGAAAAGGAATGAAGTTGGCATTTTATATGACTAACTTGGGGCCCAGTGCACGAATTCGTGCACCTTGAAAGGAACTGTGGGCCGTGAGGCTGCAGTAGGCACAGGGATGGATCTCAGCCCATCTTCCATGCCCCTGCCTGGCCACTCCTACCACAATCCCTAGTCCCCTGTCTGCTAGCAGCCCTGTTCCTGCCACCACCACTCCCATGGCACAGGCCCTGCTCGCACCCACTGATGGCACGGAACAATTGGGGCTGGAGCCAGCAGCAGGTGCGAGCGGGGCCGGCACCATCAGTGAGTGCAAGTGGCGGCTGCTGCCCAATCGCCCCTCAGGAGCAGGGGGAGGCAGAGAAGTCCTTAGGGGTGATTGGGTCGGCAGTTGCTACTCACATATGCTTATGGTGCTGAGTGATCGGGACTGGTGCTGGGAACTGGCAACAGGTGCGAGCAGCAGCTCCAGTGCCAGCTGTGGGTGTGAGTGGGACGGGGCCAGCAGCAGGTGCGAGCCCGGGGTGAGACCATGGCTCACGGGAGCAAAGAATTTTCAGTAAACACCAGAAGCTCGCCCCGATGACAGCAACTGGCACCCTGCCTTGGTCTGGCAACCCCACTCACCTGCTCCACCATCCCACTGTGGCCAATGCCTGCCATGGTCCACACTCGCCCCCTGGTGGTCAGTGTGCATTATAGCGACCGTGCACTCACCCCCTGGTGGTCAGTGTGCATTATAGCGACCGGTTGTTCCAGTTGTTCCACCATTCGGTCTGTTTGCATATTAGCCTTTTATTATATAGAATACTTGCAAAGAAGGGGAGTCAGTAAGACCACAGACAGAAGCTAGAACCTATTTTAATAATGTAGGCAAATGGGATGGGAATATGAATTAGACATTCAAAAATAGGGATGAGGAGAAATGAAATATTTAAGAGGAGAAATCTATAAGATGCATTCACTAATTCCTGGGGGTTGGTGAGAAGGAGGGGAATGTCATGGTTAATTCATATGTTTTGGGCCTTAAAAACTTGATTTGAAATATAGTAGAAGTAGGTTTGGAAGGAATTGATTGATTCTATTTTTATTAAGTTTTTTTGTTTGTTCTTGTGTGTGTTTTTCCCTGTTTTTTATTTTTTTTAAATTTTAGATTGAACATCCAAATGTAGATACCTGGTAAATAGACATCTGGTATTCATCCCTTAAATATTTAACTATCTTGAGGTAATTATACTTTCTATATCATTTATTCTCATCATTCAAATTATTATATATGTAACTGCCTTCATATCTACATTCTCAATCCAGATCACTCACTGGAACTCAATTCCCAAATATAACTGTGAGCTTAAATTTGCTTTCAATAAAAATTACGTCTTGATAGTCATTGGAAATAGAAGTAGGGATTTTTCAGATCCTGCTACTTTCATATGGCATATATGGAACTTCATTCAGTTTCAAATTGTGAGAAGCGTGACTATTTTGGGTCAAGGATTGTGATGGAACTTGCTTCAATGTCACTGTATCTCAAAACAACACTTAGAAACATGCTATGCACAAATAGTTATTGCATTAAACACTGGAATCTGAGCCTTCAAATTGCTTCTATAAATTAGGAATGAAGAAATGGATGTATGAGGAATAGGCATGAAGATGATGAATAAATAAGGAAAATGTTACTCAATAGTTTTACTTTACCACTTGTGAAAAAAGTAAAACTGAACTTTAGTGCTGTTTCCCCGATCTTCTCCCTTTCTTTTCTTTGTCATCTATGTCATTTTCCTTCCTGAACATGAATATCTATCTAGATTGTTTTCTATATTTACTTTTTATTTGAGAAGAAAACATAAATAACTATAAGGATATTTAATGGGCTATGTGTATTTTATTGACTGGATCTATCATTCTTAGGAATATTTTAATAAAAATGATTTTTGACCACATAACAGAACAGAAATCAA
>NW_006294116.1:1471787-1472695 GCF_000327345.1 Myotis davidii
CACTGTATCTCAAAACAACACTTAGAAACATGCTATGCACAAATAGTTATTGCATTAAACACTGGAATCTGAGCCTTCAAATTGCTTCTATAAATTAGGAATGAAGAAATGGATGTATGAGGAATAGGCATGAAGATGATGAATAAATAAGGAAAATGTTACTCAATACTTTTACTTTACCACTTGTGAAAAAAGTAAAACTGAACTTCTCTAATGCTATTTCCCCTGACCTTCTACCTTTCTTTACTTTGTCATCTATGTCATTTCCCTCCCTGAACATGAATATCTACCTAGATTGTTTTCTGTATTTACTTTTTATTTGAGAAGAAAACATAAATAACTATAAGGATATTTAATGGGCTATGTGTATTTTATTGACTGGATCTATCATTCTTAGGAATATTTTAATAAAAATGATTTTTGACCACATAACAGAACAGAAATCAATTTTGATAGACTTCAACATATTTGAGGTGTATATCCTGTCTGAAAAAAAGATTCAAGCATTCTAACACAGCTGGCACCTCTTCTGTACTTTGTATCCATCTCCCCAAACCAATCTTGTATATTTGCAGCAGCATCGACATTGATGGATCACTTTAATTTACCAGGCAACAGACAGTTTGCCCAGGCTATCTGTAAGAACCAGCTAGAGCTGGTCCTGATGGTTATAGATATGTGTATTGCTTCAAAAAAAATGTAACTGATCAGAAGCAATTTAGATGGAATCTTGTACCATAAATATATAGAAATAAATTTTTTAGTTACTCTTGATTTTTATTTTTCTATCATGACTTTCTCTTTATTTTTCTATCATGACTTTCTCTTTATTTTCCATATCTATTTGAAATGGACAAATAGATACCATATAAATATATGCTAATTTAGTTATTTGTAAGGGGTGAAAT
>NW_006294116.1:1472790-1474194 GCF_000327345.1 Myotis davidii
TGTTTTCTGCAATAGCCCTCTGTGGCAAGGTGGAAACTGCTATTTATGGAAAGAAAGGTAACACAACCGATTTACCTACTTAGGAAATTATGTTGTGTGTTCAATAAGTTTTTGGCACTTTGTATTTACAATGCACATTCTAAATATCAATCTAATCTAATAAAAGACGAACATGCAAATTGACCATTCCTTCACTACACCTTAAGCCACGCCCACCAACAAACCAGAGCAACTAAATGCAAATTAACCCAACCAAGATGGCGGCCGGCAGCCACAGAGCTGAAGTGAGCAGGAGTCTTGGTTGCTTCAGTGATGGAGGAAGCCACGCTTCCCGGCTGGCTCTGAGCTCCACTGAAGGCAACAAAGTTTCAATTATAGAAGGTAAATAAATCCCAGAATTAAAAAGAAAAAAAGGAGATGCTGGGTGTTTTTCTGTGGGAAATTCAAAGTATGTTTCATGTGTTTTTATGTTATAACAGTAATGCAAGCCCTCCCAAATATCAGGTGAGTTTGAATTTCTCAGGCTGTTGTATCAAAGTAAGTGAGGTGGGGATGGACATGAGAAATAAGTCTGAGTTAACAGAGAAAGTTGTGAATGCCTTCATGAAAACCCCTAAATTAGAGAAATCTAATCCTCATTGTTATTTTTGTGTGTTTTTATGTTTTCTGCAATAGCCCTCCTTGGCAAGGTGGAAAATGCTATTTGTGGAAAGAAAGGTAACACAACCGATTTACCCACTTAGGAAATTATGTTGTGCGTTCAGTAAGTTTTTGGCACTTTGTATTTACAATGCACATTCTAAATATCAATCTAATGTAATAAAAGACGAACATGTAAATTGACAATACCTTCACTACACCTTAAGCCACGCCCACCAACAAACCACAGCGACTAAATGCAAATTAACCCAACCAAGTTGGTGGCCGGCAGCCACAGCTGAAGTGAGCAGGAGTCTTGGTTGCTCCAGTGATGGAGGAAGCCACGCTTCCCGGCTGGCTCTGAGCTCCACTGAAGGCAACAAAGTTTCAATTATAGAAGGTAAATAAATCCCAGAATAAAAAAGAAAAAAGAAAAAAGGAGAGGCTGGCAGCTTCCATCACTGGGGTGCTTGGCCAGCCTGAAAATGGCCCTCAGCCCCTCACCCAGACTGGCCAGGCACCCCAGTGGTGACTCCCTACCCTTAAGGGGGTGTGGCCAGTCTGAAAACAGCCATCAGCCCCTCACCCAGGCTGGCCAAACCTCCATGGGATGAGAGTCCCCACTGGGGGGGTGGGGCTTGACCAGCTTGCAAACAGCCATCAGCTCCTCACCCAGGCTGGCTAGGCACCCCAATGGGGACCCCCACCCTGAAGGGGGTGTGATCAGCCTGCAAACAGCCATCAGCCCCTCACCCAAGCTGGCCC
>NW_006294116.1:1476093-1476497 GCF_000327345.1 Myotis davidii
GCTATTCCTTATATTTTTCGTGTTTATATGAATATCTTTCATAGTTGTTGTTTTTTTCATTGGGACCCTTACGAAAACATGCTCTCTGCTTTTTTGTTTGTTCTTTTTGTTTTGTTAATCCTCACATAAGGATATTTTTTCCATTGAGTTTTAGAGTGAGTGAAAGGGAGGGAGGAGGAGAGAGAGAAAGATCAATATGAGAAAGACACATCTATTGGTTGCCTCCTGCACTCGCCCTGACTGGGCCGGAGTTCAAACCTGCAACACAGGTACATGCCCTTGACTGGGAATTGAACCCATGAACCTTTGGTGTTTGGACTGACTCTCTAACCACTGCTCAGGGCTTTAACCTCCCTTTAACACTAGCCAGGGCTTTCTCTCTCTTTCTCTCTCTCTCTCTCTCT
>NW_006294116.1:1476547-1477860 GCF_000327345.1 Myotis davidii
TCTCTCTCTCTCTCTCTCGGTGTGTATTTAAGTTGCAATTTGTATTGAGCTAATTCTGGAGTCATATGTAATTGTCACATACGGAGATTCTGTGAACCCTTTGCCCAATTTGCGCTAGTATTAACATCTTGCAAAATTATAATACAGTACTGCATGCAGATATTTTCATTGAATCAGTCCACTAGTCTTATTCAGATTTTACCAGGTTTGTGTGTACTCATTTATTGTGTCACATGTGTTAGTTCTATACAATTTTCTCATATGCAGAAGTCGGTTAAGATACTGAATGATTTCATCCCCACAATGATCCCTGCTGTTGCCCTTACATAATCATATCCACCTCCCTTCTGTCCTATCTACCTGCTTCCCTAACCTTGGGAAACCACTAATATGTTCTCCATTTCTAAAATTTTGTCTCAAAATTATTTATTAGTGGAAGAATGTACAGTGGGGCATAGATATTTTCATTGAATCAGTCAACTAGTCTTATTCAGATTTTACCAGCTTTGTGTGTACTCATTTATTGTGTCACGTGTGTTAGTTCTATACAATTTTCTCATATGCAGAAGTCGGTTAAGATACTGAATGATTTCATCCCCACAATGATCCCTGCTGTTGCCCTTACATAATCATATCCACCTCCCTTCTGTTACGAGCCATCTCTCAGCTGATATTTTGCTTTGAGTTGCGAGCTAAAATTCAGGTTACGAGCCAGCTTTAGATAACCCACCGTTAACTGGCACAGTGAACGTCACAGTGAATGCCACAACATCAGCCCAGCATCACGTGTCTCACTCGTTCACTTTTGATTTGACATACGAGTAGTTTGAATTACGAGCTCCGTCACGGAACGAATTAATCTCGTAAGTCAAGGCCCTACTGTAGTATGCAACTTTTCTTGGGTTGAATGTCTCTATGTGTTTAGAACAATATGCACTTTTTTCATGATGTACTTTTTGTCATAAAACTAAAAGAATTTAATAAAAGACAATGTTTATTTTACAGTGTTTATTAGAAGTTCAGAATAAGTAGTATTTTTCTGTATTTTAGCATAGATGGAAATTACTAACTCTTCACTGTTGTATTAATGGAGGGTGCTGAGAGCCACATAAGTAGTTAGAATATTACAGACTATAAACAAGAAGTATGTGACTGTGGGTCACAAAAATACTGATTGCATTGATGTTGAACATGGGAGATTCATGCGGACATTAATCACTGGAGTGTAATATGGAGCAGGTATTATCAGAGGTGTCACAAGTAGAGAGAAAAAGGTGGATTTAAAGTCAGAACATCTAGTAATTTACATTATC